>NC_059288.1:1600000-1877500 GCF_017591435.1 Portunus trituberculatus
ACAATGCCTAAATAGGAGGCAAATTATACCTATTACATACACTTTTGCCTATTTGAGCACAGTAATATATAAAATTGTTTAAATCACAAACTAACTTATCATGGAGTTTGGAAAGACTGCTAAAAGAACAAAAGGCACTTATCACCTGGGAAATGAAGAAATTAATAAAACGTCAGAAGAAAAGGACCTGGAAGTAACCATTTCTAATAACATGTTGTTTGAAAAGCATATTAACAAGATCACATGGGAAACCTATAATGTATTTAAAAATGTCAGAGCAGCATTTATATTCAAACATAGATGAAGATATGATAAAAAAAAGTTGATAACAACAATGATACATCCGTGTTTGGAGTATGCAGCATTAGTGTGGTCACCAAATAAAAAAAAAGACGTCAGGAAGCTGGAAAGAACCCAAAAAGCTGCAACAAAAATCCCCACACATTTAAGTAAACAGTTATGAAGAGAGGTTGGAAAAAATAGGATTAACTAGACTGGAGGAGGAGAGAGGTGATATGATAGCAGTATATAGGATATTGGAAGGGATAGAGAAGCTGGACAGAGATGATTTTTTCAAAATTAATATGAGGGCCACTAGAGGACATGCAAGGAAACTGAAAATGAGTGACCGCAGAAGAGACAAAGAAATACAACTTTTCTTTCTCACTGATGTATAGCAGCGTGGAACAAACTTGATGATGAAATGGTGTGTGCAAAGACCATACCTAAATTCAAGCAAAATTTTGATAGAAACAGATCAGGAAGCAGGACAGCACAAGCCTATTGTGGCTCTTTTTCTGTATCGCTAGGTAAATAACAGCACAATTCCACGACTGATATTCAGACAATATGTTTAAATACTATTTAGCCCTGTGGTTAAGCATTCTCCTTTCACACACCAGTCTTGCTTACATTAGCAATATTACCACTGTTCTTTAAAAAAAATATCATAATAAAGAACTTCATATAACTAAGAAGATATCTAAATTACAAGTACGTATTGCAAATTTCTCAACTTAGATCCATTCAGTTAAAATAAAATTTTCTTTCAGTACCAAAGCTCGGTGGAGATTTACGTTATGGTACCAAAATACGTTGCACCTGCTGTTTGAAATTTCTTATCATTGTTTTTGGTGGGAAAGCCAGCAGTCCACTTTGCACCACTGGTTCACTTTACCCCACCTTCCACAGTATCATGATAGACAAGCAAGTAAAAACATGAGACAGTGCCAATGCTTTCAAAACATACTTTGACTTGAAAGTAAAGTGTTTCATGGAATTAACAAATAAATAATCACAATAATCACGATAATCATGATTATCACCACAGAGTAAATTTTTATTATGATTTGATTATAATTACACATATTCTATGCTTTTTTATTATGATATTATTAGGATTACGTAATCACAGCCATGGATTGTGATTTTTTTATTAGTAATCATAACCATGCCCATGTCTGCCTATAATATAGTTCAGATAAAATTCTTTGATAATCATGCATGACTAAAACATAAGAAATTCAACAAAGAGATAACCTTGATGATGTTGATTTACAAGAACAAAGTGGTGTAATGTCAGTCATAACTAAATCAGAGTAAAGTACTCACTAAAAGGGCTTGTTCTTGGTACAAAACCAGGAACATTATCACACACAAGCTGGCGGTGTTCTTGCTATGCTAGGCAAACAGCCCAGCAACCAAGACCAAGCCTAATCAAAACAAACCGGAACAAAACCATGCCGCTTATACCTCAACTTGTGCTTCGTTCTGGAATTGCATTTGCACTTCCTCTTATTGAAGAAAAGTAAGTAAAAGAAACTAAGAGAAGAACCGAGATGTGTGCAACGGCAACTTTGGAGTCGGAGGTGGTTGCCATGAGCCCAAACTATCGACATGATATGTATATATATCATAGGTCAGTGTGATAGCCTCTTAACAATAGCAACAATTTGTTTTCATAAATTACACAAAATATATAAAACGAGAAATAAGACTTCAATTGGGGTAACCATCCTTTCAACTACTGGCCAAGAGCAATAAAAATAAAATAAATAAAGAAAGAAAAAGGCCCACTTAGTCTCCCTTTTAAGCAGTTTGTTAGCCAAAAGACAAGGAATGGAACCCCACCCCAAGCATGTAGAGTTACTCCATACATGGACAGACGTACAGAGTTAGTAGTTAGAGGGGAAGGGGTGAGAAAAGCTAACAGATATGCCAGACACTTAACTTCATAGAAGCTGTTTTAGCAAGAGACAAGATGTGAAGTTACCAGTTTAGATTATAAGTAAAGAACAGGGCAAGAATAGTCAGTGTAGAAGAGGGGAACAGTTGAGTGTCATTGAAGAAGAGAGGATAGTTGTGTCGAGTTGATGGATGGAGGAATTGAGTGGAAAGCAGATGCAAATCCAGCTATTTGAGAAATTTATCATTAGAATAATTGTAAGTTCTAATCAGCAAAAACTTAGCAGCCATTTCTTATTCTGTGACAGCCATACTGAAAACATAGTCATGACATGAATCGACATTTAGAATATAATAATAATACTAAGAAAATATGGTAACAAAAAGGTGAGTAACAAAGCACAAAATTGATTAGTTGTCTCTTCTCCAACTAAAGAAAATAAAGTCCAGCACCTAATTACTATAAATGAATGACCGCTCAAGTAAAACAAAGTAATAATAATAGTTAAGAATTATAAACGCCGATAAGTAATACTGCAGAAAATCTACTTTACATAAAACAATCCAGTACCTCATTAGGAAAAAAATAATAAGTGCGCCCATGTAAATACGACAAGATTACCAAGTAATACAATAGCAAAAGCATGTTGAGTGACTCCAATAAAAATATGGAAGTGGAGACCTCGGAAATAACTTAGTTCCCTACTCTACTGCCTCCTTGCCTCCTCCCTCCCCCACCCTCCGTTAGGTCATTCCCCTATACACTCGAAATATTCTCACCTACTTGTACTAATCCACTTACAGATGTGGAACTCGAAACTAGCATATTCGTGGGTCCCACCACACGACACAACACTAACAATAGCCAAGGACTATACACAAACACAGGGAAAATGGGAATAACAACCAAATTTTCTCGAGCGTTATCCAGGCCCCCCATTTATCGAATTTCTATTCACTGACTATTACTCGTTTCCATCTCTCTTTTTTCAGATGTGATGGATTCCAGGTGGTTAATTGATAAGTTAGGAATTGTTTAAGGAGTGGCACCTCACCTCCAGACCCTTTGGAAGAGAAAAATAAGAGAGCTGAGCGTCCTTTCTGCCTATGGCGTCGTTTGTTGTGGTGGAGAGGCGTTTCCTGAAAGCCCTCGCGCCAGTCACCATTTTCCTCCCTTTCCACCATTTCTCTAATCTTTTATCTACTATTGCTATTCCTAAGGTTTTAATATTTCTTAAAATCACCAGTCTGAGTCCTCAAAAGGGCAATTAATCGTCTATCTTCTTTACCAAGGAAAAATACAGTGAATTTTCACCATTCGATATGATGTCCAATTTTTTTTTTTATCCCATATGATCTTCATCCATTTATCGTTTTAGTAGTCTTTGATATATGAATTTGATTTTATTCAATTGAATATATTCTTCTAGATCTTAGCTTTTATACAAACAATATGCATATAATGATATATCTTGCCATTCTGGAATGTGTAGAGGCTAGAAAACGTTTGACAGAAAACGTAAAGGTAAATAAGAGAGAAATGAAAAACTATTTTATTTCTGGAACATTGGATTCAAAACAAGCCTAAGTGCATTTACTGTCGAATCTTACTCACAAAATATTTAAAAAATGTTCAAAGAAAATGATCGGACACATATCAACCACCAACGATGATAGAGTAATATGATTACATTTGGTACTGAAACATGGGGTCTACAGAAAAAAAATAATAAATAAATAAATAAATAAGAAAGAAAATACAAGTGGGTGGGAGGAATAGGGGACCGCAGTAAAATAAATAAATAAATAAATAAAATTTAACAATGAAAAGCGTAATTGACAAGTGTGGCAGAATCTCCGACGACTCAAATTCCTGATCCAACAATAGATAGTACCATAGTAATAATGCCTGCATGAGTAATAGAATAATTATGGTAATAAACATTAAACACTTTACATGTATAGATAGCATTTTATCTATTTTTTACATTTCCATGTAGTTTTTTGTTCATTTTATGCTTGAGTTGCATTTTTTATTGCCCATAAATTTCAAGATGGGGCAATGCCCACCATTGCCTGCACCCCCTCCCTCTACGAACGCCCATGCACGCAGGTAGTGAAATGTAAAGTATAACATTCTAGTCTCCAATTGCGAAACACTGTAAATAGATGTGTGTGACATTGTGGCGTCCATTAATGCACACCTTTCTTATCGTCTAGCAACTTAGCAAGTGAAATTGTTATAACAAGATACAAATAACAGAAAAAAGTTACCATAGAATACCACACACACACACACACACACACACACACACACACACACACACACACACATATATATATATATATATATATATATATATATATATATATATATATATATATATATATATATATATATATATATATATATATATATATATATATATATATATATATATATATATATATATATATATATATATATATATATTGCCTTAATCCCACTTACCACTTCGGCACTCAATCTCTAGCTCCATTTCCACATTGCCCATTTCAACATGACCTAAAGCGCACCTCGCTTAGAACTCTCTCACCCCTCTGTCCGTCATTTCTCTCCTTTTCTCTCTCTTCACACCTTAACCCGCCTCTCTGATTAGCCTTCTCTCCCTCACCTCCATTCTGTGCCTTTATCTGACGTTCCCTCCCTACCCGTTGTCAGTAAACTCCATGTAGATACCTTCTTAATCCCTCAAAATCTACCCTAAAGTCAGTACTTTTCTGGTGTTTTTATATATAAAAGCTTAATTCCTACCATTTCATGTTATACCTAATATCACTGTGGTAGTTGTTAACTATAGCTGTCCACCAACATCTACCTCCGTATACCTGCTTCCTCCCTATTTGTCAGAATTATATCTAGAATATTATTTCCTCGTGTGGGTTCTAATATTACCTGTATTAAAAAAACTATTCTCAATGACCTTTAAGAAATTCCTGTTTCAATGCTGTCCACCATCAAATTCCAATTAGTATTCCTATAATTGAAATCACCCACCAAACATACCTAACTGTAATTACTTGGCTGCTCTATTTATTTCCTCTAATACTGCGGAGTTTATTTCATTTGTAGCATTTGGCGGCGTGCACACTAAACTCATTAATTACTACTGATCGCGATCCTTCCTTGATATCGACCCATAAGAGCTCTGTTTTGCTATCTGTCTTAATTATACTTTTAATACAACATTGCAATGTGACATGTGTCCCTAATGTACGTACAGCCCCACGTACACTAGCTAGTTCTTTTCACGCTTTCCTGTCCTCATATATATATATATATATATATATATATATATATATATATATATATATATATATATATATATATATATATATATATATATATATATATATACATATATATATATATATATATATATATATATATATATATATATATATATATATATATATATATATATATATATATATATATATACACAACTCACGGGCAACAGAGCAACGATGGACACCTATTACAAACGCAAACACCTATGGAAAGCAAACACCTATGGGCCGCCACCAAGGCAGTAAAGGCCCATGCCAATCCTTCGGATTGGCGAATCTTCAAAATAAAAAAAAAAAAAAAATATATATATATATATATATATATATATATATATATATATATATATATATATATATATATATATACATGTTCATTTATTTATTTATTTATTTATTTATACACGTATATATTATATGTATGAAATATTCATCTCGAGATACAGTACCATATTTTAGTAGTCAGTATACCATGCATACAACTTTCGTCCTTTTGTATGAAAATGAAAACGCGCTTTCTGGCAGCTCTATCATCGACCAATAGCTTCCTTCCTAACGTTGGTAACACTGCTCTCTGTCTCTTCCTTGCTCCCTTCCTCCCTCCCTCCCTCCTTGTCTGTCTGTCAAAATGAATCTTATTTAGGCTATACAAAATATTGGATGGTAAATTCCTATCTTTTGGTGATCTTTAAAAGATTTCGGTCAAGCACTTGCTATTTTTCTTTCACATAACATGCGATCTCGATAATTAAATCTTATTCTTTATTCTTTGTCATTACATTCAGACCCTGCTCCACCAACTAGTGGCGCTCTGTAGAACCTCTATTCTATAGTAATAAAATATAAAAATACAAATATGAACAATACCTAGCAGAGTACTATATAAAATATTGTAAAAACTGGTCACACACACACACACACACACACACACACACACACACACACACACACACGTTAAAATCTAGCTATACTTATAATGTAGTTTAAGTAATCAAACATAAAAAAAATTGCACATTAAAATCTTACACAGTATAATGTTGAGTGACAGTCATATCTGACATATCATAGGCATCCCTGAATAAATGTCTTTAGTCTTTTCTTAAAAAAGTTCAATGCTATTGCTAGCCTTGACCTGCACTGGAAGCCTATTGTACAGTCTTGGAGCACACACTTGAAAGGCTCTGACACCCGTATCTGAGTTACATCTTGGCTCATTTAGCCTGTACTCATCTGCTGCATGCATAACTTCAAATGGATGCCATAACTTTCTTAAATAAACAGGTTTTCCAGTAGTCATGACTTGATAAGTTAACACACAAATTTTATAAGCAATACTAGCCTTTATCGGTAACCAATGCAACTCAATGAGTAGCTACAGGCGTTATTCTGTCGCGAGGTGAAACATATTTCATCATTCTGGCAGCCCTATTCATTGTCAGTTGTAATTTCTTTAATTGATAATTTGGCAGGTTATAATATAAGGAGTTGCAGTAGTCCAGCTTGGCTATTACATGATTTTGAATCAGAGACTTGACAGAATATTCATCCAAATATCTCCTTATGAAAGCAATGTTCCTCAGATTCTACCTTGCCACTCTCACAGCCTCATTTATTTGATCATTTAAGCTTAAATACTGATCAATTATGACTCCCAAATCCTTAACCCTCTCAGATAAATAAATATTTGTACCATTTACATTTAAACTTTGCACTTCGTTAAACCTCCTAAATCCACTCTTTTTTCCAATAAACAAACATTCAGTTTTCTCTACATTTAATTTCAACTGTTTTTTATTCATCCAACCCTTAATAAGAGCCATAACTCTTGTCAATGTATTTTCTGTATCTAAAATATTGTTAACTGTTAAATAAAACTGAGTATCATCAGCATAGAGAGCGAAGGTTACATCAAATTCCTCCAAAATGAAAGAATTCTATAGTATAAATACTAAACAATACCGGTCCCAGCACACTGCCTTGGGGAACACCTCTGTTGAGCTGACAGTCCTCAGAAAAGGAGCTCCCCACTTGGACACAATAACTCCTATTTACAAGGTAGCTCCTTAGGTACTGCAGTGCACGTTCTCTAACACCTATGATCTGCAGATCTTCCAACAGTACATCATGCACTACGGTATCAAAGGCAGCACTCATATCTAACAATATTAAAACACCACACTTTCCCTCATCCATCATACACAAAAGATCATTAGTGACACTACACAATGCTGTTTCAGTTGAGTGTAACTTCCTACACGCAGACTGATTGTCAGGCAATGCATGAATAGTAGATAAATAATCCATTAGTTGAACATGAATCACACTTTCAATAATCTTTGATAGGAATGATAGGTTTGAAACTGGTCGGTATGAAGAAAGGCACTGCCGATCAAGTTTACTCTTTAGAGTAGGTTTAACAATAGCAAGTTTCTCACTTTCTGGAAAAACACACTCACGTATGCTCAAGTTGACAATTTTTAAGAGAATACTTGTGAGCTGTAAAAAGTCTTCCTCATTGGCTACATCTGACATAGGAAATGGATCTCGAACACAATAAGTCTTTCTAATATTTTTTAACAATGTTTGTAGAGTATCTATACTGACCTCGCTGAAAGAGGCCAGACCAACATAGAGTATGTCGAGCCTGTATGTGACATGGTGAGCCTGTTCCTCCTCTTCCAGGCTACTAACAATATTTCCAATTTTTCTATCAAAATGCCTCATGAAATTGTTTGCCAGGTCTATATCTGAGAGCCCGTCAGGAAGCTTCTTGACATTACTCTTACCAGTTAGGGTGTTAAGAACAGAGTACAGTCTCCTAGCATCTGTTCCTGCCTCAGTAATCTTTCGCTTGTAATATATACATTTACGTTTTCTTATTAGTTTATTTACAACATTCTTAGCACAAACATACTCTCTGCGGGATTGTTCTGTGCGAACACGACGCCAAGTTTTCTCCTTATGTTGTCTGACTTTAATGGCGTTCGAAATCTCGGTATTAAACCATGGAGCATTATTTTTCTCTACAATGACTTTTTGAACAACTGGACACATATTTTCATACTCACTTCTAAGGGTGTTGGTATATAAAGGAATAAGACAACTCAGGCAGTCTTCAATTTTCCGCACAGTGTCAGGTGCATGAAATCTTAGCCATTACGGTGTCAATCAAAATTGAAGCGTCAAGATTAGTTTTATTTCTGTAAGTAATAGATTTCCTGGTCTTCCTGTTTCTCTGTACCTCATTCATGAATGTAATAAGTTTATGACAAGGAGAAGTGGCAAAGTCTGGCTCAACCACAAGGTGATGAATTCTTGCCAACACACTGTAACAAAATACTAAGTCCAATATATGTCCTGAAAGAGAGGTGGGTTCATCTTCTTTATTTAAGAATTGCGGAGCCGACATCATGTCCATGAAATTTTTAGAGTGTTGATCATGTACGTCATCAATTCTAAGATTGAAATTTCCACAAATATAGATATTATCATTTGTATCATGAAAATGTTCGAGGTAGGTAGTGAATTCCTCAATAAAAGCAACACTACTGGTCTGTGGAGGTCTGTATACAACAACAAAAATGTGTTTATGGTTGCCGTTAACCAGAAAACTATCTGTCAATGATTCAAACGTATTAAATGTGTGACAAGCATGTAATTTTATCTGTGGAAATTCATTACTTATAAATATACCAACCCCTCCACCTCTCCTGTTTCCTCTGGGAACATGGAGAAAGGTGTGAGTGCTTGGTGTCATTTCATGTATTTTGGCCACGTTGTTAACATTCAACCATGTTTTAGCAATAGCAAGAACGTCAAAAGATTTCTCCACAATTAATTCTCTTAACTCAATAGTCTTATTACCAACAGACTGAATATTTTCAAAACCACATTTAAGAATGTCTTGTCTCCTAGTATCTTGACAATTATTATTTTTTTATTTCAAGCTTCTTACATGTAACTAGTTTCGGTATAAGTGCATCCATATCTAGACATTGTCTCTTCATTTTTTTCTCGAGAAATCTAGGATTATTTTATCATAAAATCTAGGATTATTTTATTATATACCTCTCTAAATTTACATTACTGGGTAAAGAAAAATAAATAAATATCAAAAACATTTTACCCATTTTTCTTGTGATGGTGACTTTTCCGTATTTCTTAATGCACCTTACAATTAAGTTGTTTATCTAAGTAGATAATTAAGCTACCTATGAAAAGATATAGATCATACTTCTTAAATTCGGAATCTTTTAAAGATTTTCGCAAGTACTTACTTTACAGAGTGGTTCTCAACCTGGGGGCCCCAGGCCCCAAAAGGGGCCACAGTAAGAATTTACGTATATAGAGGGGCCATGACAATTGAGCTGTTGCAAAATGTTCATTTCTAATTACACAAAAAACTATGCAGCTTCCCACTGATGTCATGAAATATGGTGATTAACAATTTCACTTTTATTTTCTACATTTGTTTGATTATGTCCGCTATCTAAGCTTTTGTAGTCTATCTAGTGAGTTGATCATATCACAGAGCTATCAAATACGAGATGATAATGACTGTCAACTTTTTAATAAAACAAACGTGTTCTTTACTGGAAAGACGTGGAAAGTTATAGGGTGGTATCACCAGCGTAGGAATGGATAGGGCAAGAAGTTTGATTAAGATCATCATAGATGGCAGGACAAAATCCTGTAAAACTCCATTGTTAATATATTTAGGAGAGAGTTTACCAGAGAAAGGTATGAATGATTGAGAATACTGGTTAACTCTTGCATTAGGGAGTTGGGCAGATCAAGGGTGAGAGGAAGGAGAATATGCCTTGTGCAGCGAGGCCGCAGGGGGGAAAACATGCATTTAGCAAGATCAGTAGAGCAGTTAGCATGAAATTAGCGATAAAAAATGGAAAGAGAGATGCAACATTTCGGCGGTGAGAAAAAGGCTGAAGACAGGTTCTGTACTGTCTTTGCACACGACACTCAGTGCTCACTTGCACCGCCTACGTCTGTCTCCTGATCCCTTTTGCCTTTGGTGCAGGACTACCCCTAACCATCGAACATTTCATTCTTCATTGCCCACTCTCCAACTCCCACCACGCTACATTACTTTCTTGGCTCTCCGCCCTGGGCATCACAACACTAGACTTGCGACTCCTGGCGGCCCAGGCGTCCACCATTCCCGGGAACCTGTTGTCCTTCGCCTTACCTGTGCTTTCTTGAGGAAGACTGGCCAGCTACCACGCCTGTGATACCCACACAGGATTACCCCAGGGCTCATAAGGATCCATAAATCTTTGCGGCTCTAACACCACCACCAACAACAACAGGTTGAAGACAGAGGAGGGGAGTTGATGAGATGAAAAGCTTTTGATTCCACCCTATCTAATAAAATTGTGTGAGTGGAACCCCCCAAACATAAGAAGAGTACTTCATACAAGGACGGATAAGGCCCTTGTAAAGAGTTAGCATTGGCGTGTATTCACCTATTAGTCCTGCTCCTCCAACAATGTGGATTGGGTGCGGCTTGTTGGGGAATTCCCGCTGTACAGTGGTGAAGCATGTCTCATAGCCAGTGATGCAGCAGAGTTCTAATAGTAGTAAAACTTTAGCAAATATGGTCAGCAAATATACATACGCATTTAGCCTTAGTATTACAACGTATGAGAGAGCAGTAAACTTATTATTGATAATATATTCATAAGCCTGGCAAGAAACGTGGCATACATATTTTACAGTGTTGCTAAAAAAAAATAATATACTTATAAAGAGGTTTCCTTGCGGTTTGGGATGGGTAAACAGTTCCATAGTTATAATTAGATTATATCGTGAAGGAAAGTACTTTAAAATAAGCTGAGATAAGTAAGAAAAAAACTACATTCAAATCTTCACGGCAGCAACACCAATCACGCCCGCCATCCATACAGGTGATGGGAGGTCAGCTGCGGTGTCCTTGACCAGGAAGAAAGAGAGGGGGAGGAAGAGGGAGGGGTAAGAAAGAGGGAGGAAGAGGGAGAGAGGGGGTGTAGCCAACGAGGGATTAAAGGTATGGCAGCGCTGTCCTCCCGCTATTTCCCATGGGGGCCGCACCCAATCCACATTCTTAGACGAGCAGCTATAGTTGTAATTTTACAGGGCCTGGGTATCATACTCGTGTGGCCCCGTCTCCATATCCAACACACGAGTACATCCAACTTTCCTTTAAAACTATGCACACTCCTTGCTGACACCACCTCCTCACTCAAACCATTCCACACCTCCACACATCTTTGTGGGAAACTATATTTTTTCACATCCTTCAAGCATATTCCCTTGGCTATCTTTTTACTATGCGATCTTGTAGTTCTACTTAAGTTTTCCTCTCTCAACATCATTTGCTCATTATCCATTTCATCCAGTCCATTCAACAGTTTATAAACCTATATTAAATCTCCTCTTTCTCTTCTTTGTTCCAAGGTAGGCAAATTCATTTCTTTTAATCTCTCCTCATAGGTCATTTCTGCCAATTCCGGAACCATTTTTGTTGCCATTCTCTGCAATCTCTCCAACTTCCTTATATGCTTCTTTTTATAAGGGGACCAAACCACTCCAGCATATTCCAATCTTGGTCTAATTACCATACTAATTAATTTCTTCATCATATTTTTATCCATATAATGGAAGGCTAATCCAATATTTTTATCAAATTATACGTTTCTCCAAACATCTTATCAATATGAGCCTCAAACTGCCCATGGTCTTGTATTATCACTCCCAAATCCTTTTCCTTTTCCACCTTTTTCAACACTACTTCTTCACCCATCTTATATGACCCTCTTGGCCGTCTTCCACTCTTCCCATCTCCATCACATGACTTTTGCTCAGATTAAATTCCATTTGCCACCTCTTGCTCCACTCCCAAATCTTATCCAGGTCTGCCTGTAAAATTTCACAATCTTCTTCACTCTTCACACACCTACACAACTTCGCATCATCCGCAAACAAATTAATATAACTGTTTACTCCTCTGGCATGTCATTAATATATACCAGGAAAAGTATTGGTGCCAGCACTGAGCCTTGTGGGACTCCACTCTCCACCACCAACCAGTCCGACTTTGCATCCCTTATTACCGTTCTCATCTCCTCCATCTCAAGTAGTTTTCCATCCACTTTAACACTTTTCCTTTCAGTCCTCCATAAATCTCTACTTTCCATAACAGTCTCTGTGAGGTACCTTGTCAAAAGCTTTCTTTAAATCCAAATATACACAGTCCATCCATCCTCTCTCTCTGTATTTTGTCAACCACTCTTGAATAAAAGCTCAGTAGATTTGTTACACATGACCTCCCTTTCCTGAAGCCAAATTGATGATCCGATAATAACTTATGATCCTCCAGGAACCGTATCCAATATTTCTTTATCACCCTCTCACAAATCTTACCGACCACACTTGTTAGAGACACAGGTCTATAGTTAAGAGGCTCTTCCTTACTGCCTCCCTTATAAATGGGCACCACTTCAGCTCTCTTCCACTCTACTGGTACTTCCCCTGTTTCTAATGAACACCTTATAATATCATATAATGGATCAATCAATTCTTCTCTACACTCCTTCAATAATTTTCCTGAAACTTCATCTGGTCCCATCGCTTTATCATCTTTAATTAAGTTCCTCCAACATTTTATATAACTCCTTTTTAGGTATCTTAATGTCCTCCATGTGCACATTTCCTTGTACATTCTGTGGCTTTACAAACATTGTTTCTTCAGTAAATACTTGCTGAAACCTATTATTTAACAATTCCGCTATATTCTTAGGGTCATCTACTATCCCTTGCTCTCCTTTTAATCTTTCAATGGACTCTCTCTTTTTAAGTTTACCATTTATGAACCTGTAAAACAATTTTGGATGTTCCTTACTCCTGTCTGTTACGGCCCGTCCGCAACATACTCCACTACCATCACCTCCTCCGCTTGTTACCTCGTTCGCCACCTCTCTGCCTCCCCATCCACGTCACCGTCTCGTGAACCTTCCACGTCACCGTTTCATGAAGCCCCGCTACTGTCCCGAAGTTGGATTCACGCGGCCCCTTTCGACTCAACCGAAAGTGTTGAGCCAGCTCTTGGCTTTCTGGATTGGGAGTTGAGATCCAAGCCTCAACCAGTGAACACAACGCCTCTTGGGTCTACCGTGGGATCAACCATCACCCAGCATTTCACCACTGCGACACCGCATAAGTATCACTTCCCCTCGTCCGTGTTTTCCACATTGCCTCTATATAGGATTAGGATTATTGTTAGGTATTAAGTTGGGTTCTTTATTGTTGTATTTATTACTGTGTTATATGTATATGTGTATGTCATTTTCCTGTGTTTCATGTTATATATCTGTGTTTCATGTTTCTTGTTATATATGTGTCAATTTCATTATGGGTTATTAAAATAGCTTTTAAAGTGACCCCTTTGCATTTCCTCACCAGTTGAACCTGCAGTGTTTTTTTTTTTTGTTATTGTTCACCGGCTCTCCGATGCCAATCTTACCAGTTTAACCGGTGAACGTAACAATTGGCGACCGTGACAGGACCATTATAACCCATGTTCAGTGTTCCATTTTTCCAGTGACTTTTTTCTGTGATTGCTTGTGTTTCTGTGGTGTTGTGACTCTGATGTGTTTTTTTCTGTGACTTACTCTGCGTGTGGTTTAAATTTACCTTTGTGCGATCAAGTGGCTCCTTTTGGGTTAAACGTGCTTCGTGACTTTCATTGGTATCGCATAGCAGTGGTAGAGCAGGAAACCAGGTAGAAAGGCGTGTTCACCGATAGCACTTATCTCTATTTTTGCACATAGGCAGGTGTGTAATAAGTGTTATCCAAGTGTTGGGATCATCATATGTTCATGCGAACCCTCAATCCCTCACTTCGCGGATCATTTTTCTCGCTAGTTAGAATCGGCCATTTTAACTAGTCTCTCAGACTAATCCGCCTCCTTATCAATAACAAGTCTCAGTACAATTCGCTCCTCACTCAAGTCTCGTAACTAGAGTAATCCGGATCCCTCTTAATGCCGTAACTCTAGTTTACCCCTCATTAGTGATTGTACTCATAAGTGTTTACTTAAGTATAATCTAGGTAATTTCAAGGTTGCCTTTATTATCACTCTGCCAAGTTCCTCACTTAAGTAATTCGCTTATCATTTTTTTTGTTGTGGTTTAACATCTATTTAATATGGCTTCCGCTCAGTTTAACGTTGAAGATTTTTGTGCCGACCCTTCTCTGGAACAACTTAAAGATGCTAATATAAAGAAGGACCAATGGAAGACCATCGCTAAACATTTTGATGTTCCCATCACGTCTCAGATGACTAAAGAGGTCATTAAGAATGTAGTTGTTGAACATCTAGTGCAAGAAGGTCAGTTGCTAGGAAATGCCATAGAAGAGTTAACTCCCATGTCAGCCTCTACGAGGACTATAATACACAGTCCCAAGGAAGAACAGGATAAGAGTAGGATAAGTCAATGGGAAATTGAGAAGCTTAAACTAGAATACCGGATGCATGAAAGACAAATGCAACTACAGGAAAAACAAATGCAACTACAGGCAGAAAAAGAAGCTAGAGAGAGAGAACAAGAAAGACAAATGCAACTACAGGCAGAAGATAAAGATAAAGAGAGAGAACTACAGGAAAAGAAAGAAGAGAGAATTTCAATTACAACTTAGAAGACAGGAGAAAGAGTTAGAAATTCAGGAGTTAGCCCTACGAAATGACGCTAAGTTTAGAGGGGAAGAAATAGATATAAAGAAACAGTTAGCAAGCTTTAATCCTGCTATAGCTGCTCCGCTAGTTCCCCCTTTTGATGAATCTGATGTTGACGGGTCATTTCGCGCTTTTGAGAGCATTGCTAATAGGAATAAATGGCCCAAGGATCAGTGGGTGTCTCTCCTTGTCCCTAAGCTAGTAGGAAAAGCTTATAGGGTATACAACGGCCTTAGTGATGAGGTAGAATATGAAGAGATCAAAGGTAACATTCTAGACGCCTACTGTATCACTTCTGATGGATACAGACAACAGTTTCGAAAGTATGTGTAACCAGACTCTCACACCTATGTTGAATTCACTAGTGAGAAACTAAGACAATTTAAGAAATGGTTAGCCGCCCTTAACATTACCACCTTTTCGGAGTTGCTCAATCTAATGGTCCTGGAAGAATGGAAGAACAAGTTACCTTTTAATATTCTGAGGCATGTGGAAGAACGGGGAGAGAGTGATCTTATGTCTGCCGCTAAAGTGGCTGATGCGTTTGCTTTGTTGATGGGATCCCTGGGTAGTAGAGGTCGTGGTTCACTATCTAATGTTAGGTCCTCCTTTGGGGAAGGTTTTGGGGCGCGGGTGGTAAGCCAACCGGATTCTCGCCAAATGCATATAATTCCCCCTGGTGTACATACTGTAAGAAGCCAGGTCACACGATCCAGAAATGTAGACACCCAAATTGCAAGGGTTCTCAACGTCAATTTTCTTTTGTGTCCCTAGACCTAACACATTTGAGAACAAGAAACCAGTGGCCCTAGCTAACCCTGTCAACTCTCCTCTAGAACTTTATGACTCGTACATGTATCAAGGTAAAGTGTCCCTGACTGATGGTAAAGACAAGGCAATAAATATCAAGGTTCTGCGTGATACAGGTGCTGCCCAATCCATCTTAAGGGAAGATGTCATCCCTAACATCAAACAGGCTTTCACTGGGAGAAGGTGATCCTTACAGGTCTCGAATCACAGCTCTCCTATCCCTTGGCTAATATTAGCTTACAGTGCCCGTTCATTTCAGGAGAGGTTGAGGTAGCCATTAAACCTGGTGAACTGCCAGTACCGGGGTACATCTTGTACTGGGTAATGATCTTGCGGGTAACTTGGCTGTTCCAAACTTAATTGTTCTTGATTCTCCCTTAACAGAAAGTCCCACTAAGACCCTGGACGAAACATCCCTCACTTCTTCCCAGTGTGTGCAGTCACCAGGTCTCAGTCCAAGTCCCCTGCCCTTTCATCACCTCCTCCACCAATGATTGCCTCTACTGACAACTTGTATAATAACATCATTTCAAAGGAGAATTTGATTAATGCTCAGGAACAGGATCTCACTTTGGCTAAGATCAGACATGTTGCCAGTGAGACAAAGGATATGTCTAAATTGCCTTGTTTTTATTATCAGGAAGGAGTCCTGATGCGTGCCTACAGACCTCCTGAACTGAAACAACTAGACACCTGGTCAGAAACACATCAAGTTGTCATCCCCTTGTCTGTAAGACCAGCCATTATAGAACTAGCTCATGATGGATTGTCAGGTCATCTAGGCATCCAAAAAACCTACAAGAAGGCTCTTCAACATTTTTTTGGCCAGGAATGAAAAAGGATGTCACACTATGTAAAAACATGTCACATATGTCAAATTGTGGGTAAGCCTAACGAACGCCTTGTGCCAGCTCCTCTGACGCCTATTCCAGTTCAGACGGAGCCCTTCGAAAAGATCATTCTAGACTGCGTAGGGCCCTTACCCAAAACCAAACGAGGGAATCAGTATTTGTTAACCCTCATGGATCCCACTACCAGGTACCCTGAAGCATTCTCTCTTAAGAACATCACATCAAAGACCATTGTAAAACATCTAATACATTTTTCACCTCGGTAGGAATTCCAAAACAAATTCAGTCTGACAAGGGTAGCAATTTCACTAGCCATTTTTTCCAACAGATAGTGAATGAGCTAAACATCGACCATGTTACCTCCTCGGCTTACCACCCCCAATCCCAAGGCTGTCTGGAGCGGTTTCACCAAACATTAAAATCCATGATGAAGAAGTATTGCTTGGAGCATCAAGGAGACTGGGATGAAAGTATTTCTTTCCTTCTCTTCGCTTTAAGAGAATCTCCTCAAGATTCTTTAGGTTACTCCCCTTTTGAATTACTCTATGGTAGACAGATCAGGGGGCCTCTCAAAATATTAAAGGATCAATGGGTCTACATCAGTAACCTTAAGAATAAAATCAGTGAAGTCAGATCTTTTGCTAAATCAAACTTCCTCAAATCTCAAACTAAAATGCAACAGAATTCTCTTCCCAAATCTGTCATGAGAAGTTTCAAACCAGGAGACAAGGTTTTACTTTTTCTCCCCACTCCAGGCAATGCTCTTCACAGTAAGTTCATGGGACCTTATGTTGTGGCTCAAAAACTAAGTCCATTAAATTATGTGGTCCACACTCCTGACCGTCGTAAGGATTCCCAACTAGTTCATATTAATCTAATGAAACCTTACCACTCCAGAGGACGACTTGTCTCGCGCTGTACCTGTATGTCTGGTAGGGAAGGAGTCTGGTCCTGTGCCCCCCGAGGAAGAGTCCGACATCGAATTCCTCTTCTCGTCACCTAAAGGACGCCCCTCAAACAGCCAAATCATGTCCAACCTTGATGAGGTTTTTCTTTCCTTAACACCTTCACAACAGTCTGATCTTAAAAAGTTATTGCTAGACTTTTCTGAAATCACAGGTGACCTTCCAGGAGTTTGTAATACTATCCAACATGACATAACATTAATATCTAATGACATCAAGCCTATAAGACAACCAGCCTATCGCATTTCACCCATTAAAAGAGACTTGATGAAAAAGAGGTAGACTATCTGCTCTGTCATCACCTTGCAGAACCTAGTATATCTCCTGGGCTTCTCCCTGCCTGTTAACATCTAAGCCAGATGGTAGTAGTCGATTTTGCACCGACTACAGGAAATTAAATAAAGTGACGGTGCCAGACTCCTACCCATTGCCCTTGATAGAGGACCTTATAGATAGTATAGGAGTAGCCAAATTTGTAACCACTATAGACTTACTTAAAGGTTACTACCAGATTCCCTCTCGGACGAGGCCCAAATAATATCCGCCTTCATCACCCCCTTCGGACTATACCAATACACAGTGATGCCCTTTGGCTTGTCTAATGCTCCCACCACCTTCCAGAGGGCTATAAATTACATCACTCAGGACTTGGAGGGAACATCTGCATATCTGGACGACCTGGTGGTGACTGCAGACGACTGGGCGACACATCTGACCCGTCTTCGGAGGCTGATGGGTCGGTTGCAGAAAGCCGGGCTTACAATCAACCTGGCCAAGTCCACCTTCGGGAAGTCTACGGTGGTCTACCTGGGACATGTGGTGGGGAACGACAAGGTTCACCCCAAGAGAGCTAACGTGGAGGCCATCCTTGGCTTCCCTGTCCCTACCACCAGGAAAGCTCTCATGAGGTTCTTGGGATGGCTGGTTTTTACAGACGCTTCTGTAAGAACTTTTCCACCCTGGCCGCCCCCCTGACGGACCTTATCAGCACTTCCGTCCCCTTCCACTGGACCCCGACCTGTGACCAAGCCTTCCAACACCTCAAGGCGTTCCTCTCCTCGGAACCAGTGGTCTGGACGCCGGATCACTCCCGCCCCTTCCATCTACAAGTGACCATATCAAGGGGGTGGACAACATCATCGCCGACGTCTTATCAAGATCTCCCGTCTCACCTCCTTCAGGAGCCCATTACGGAGGTCTTAGGGGGGAGGAAATGTTACGGCCCGCCCGTAACATACTCCACTACCATCACCTCCTCCGCTTGTTACCTCGTTCGCCACCTCTCCGCCTCCCCTTCCACGTCACCGTCTCGTGAACCTTCCACGTCACCGTTTCATGAAGCCCCGCTACTGTCCCGAAGTTGGATTCACGCGGCCCCTTTCGACTCAACCGAAAGTGTTGAGCCAGCTCTTGGCTTTCTGGATTGGGAGTTGAGATCCAAGCCTCAACCAGTGAACACAACGCCTCTTGGGTCTACCGTGGGATCAACCATCACCCAGCATTTCACCACTGCGACACCGCATAAGTATCACTTCCCCTCGTCCGTGTTTTCCACATTACTTCTATATAGGATTAGGATTATTGTTAGGTATTAAGTTGGGTTCTTTATTGTTGTATTTATTACTGTGTTATATGTATATGTGTGTCATTTTCCTGTGTTTCATGTTATATATCTGTGTTTCATGTTTCTTGTTATATATGTGTCAATTTCATTATGGGTTATTAAAATAGCTTTTTAAAGTGACCTCCTTTTGCATTTCCTCACCAGTTGAACCTGCAGTGTTTTTTTTTTTTTATTGTTATTGTTCACCGGCTCTCCGATGCCAATCTTACCAGTTTAACCGGTGAATGTAACATGTCTACAATATCTTTTTCAAATTTTCTTTCTTCCTCCCTCCTTACCCTCACATACTCATTTCTCGCCACTCTATAATTCTCCTTATTTAGTATATTCCTGCTCTTTTTCCATCTTTTCCAAGCCACATCTCTCTTTTCCTTAGCCTTAACACAAGTTGCATTAAACCAATCCTTTCTTCCTTCCTCTCTCGGTTTATACTTTGGTACAAATTTCATAATTCCTTCTTTATAATATTTCATAAAAATCTCATATTTCTTTTGCACTTCTCTGATTTGTAACATCTCCTCCCAATCTAATTTTCTGAAATAATTTTTCAAACTTTCTGTGTCCATCTTTCTATAATTCAATCTACCACTCCTGTATGTCTCGTCCTTCCTTCGCTGTGTTGTTGCTATCTGCATTTCCATAACCACATGATCACTCTTTCCCAAAGGACACTTGTATTGTATATCTCCACATAGGTACACTTCTCTTGTTAACACCAAATCCAGTCTAGCCGGTTCATCATCTCTATATCTAGTATTTTCCTTCACCCTCTGTTCCATCATATTTTCCATCATTAGATTAAGAAATCTCTCTCCCCATGCTTCTTCTCCAACACCACTTACTAGATTTTCCCAATCCACCTCCTTACAATTAAAATCTCCTACTAGTATCACCTTTCTTTTTCCAGATAATACACTTTCCAAACTCTGTAAAGTATCCTTGATCATATTGTCGTATTCCTTAATGTCCAAGAATTTGTTTTAGGAGGTACATAGGTCACCATGATTATTAATTCTTTTCCATCACTTTTTATCCTTATGCTTATCACTTCTGCGTTGTTCTTCCCATACCAAACCTTATCCACATTTATTTCTTCGTCATAATCATAACTCCTCCTCCACCTTTACTCTCTATCCTTTCTCCATATATTATATTTATTATCCAAATTTATCTTTGTTTTTCATGCAATTTTGTCTCAGTCAAACACACTATATCAGGCTTCTCCACCATCATATAGTCTTGCAATTCCAATCTACTTGACAGTATCCCATCTATATTAGTATACATTACGGTCCACCCACTGCTCCCTCTAGGGGTTCCTCCGTATTCCTTCTTTCCACATACCACTTTCTGACTCTCTCTCCTATAACTCTCCAAAAAAACTTTTCTTTCCTCTTCAGACCGCTCATCATTTTTCCTTCTCGCCTCTTCCACCAATTCCTTATATCTTCTCCTCTCTTCCTCATTTCTATTCTTTCTCACAAACACCTCTTTACAACCTTCTATCTCTCTTAACTTTGATGTTCTATATAGGACATCCTCCGCAGATTGTTGTGACTTCAGTACTACTTTAATCGGTCTGCTCACTCCCTCCTTATACGGACCCAGTCTATGGATCTCTTCCACTTCTTCTTGTAGGTCTTTTTTTTCATCATCATTTAGATTTTTGAACAGATCTCTTACCGTTTTCAATTCTTCCTTAATTCTCTTAGGCTTATATGTTATATTTTGTTCTTTCATCCCAAATATTAACACACTCTTCTTCTTTTCTGCTATTTCCCTTATCAATGTTTCCTTATTCTTCATTACATTAACCAATTCCTTGTGTGTACGTGTGTGTGTGTGTGTGTATTTATAGGTGAGGTGGTGAGGTAGCTGCACTGGGTGAGTCAGTGAGGGCTGGACACTCGAATCCCTCGCACTACCTCTCCGCCACCTGTCATAACAGCTGGATTTCGTCTGTGGAGTAGTTCTTGTGTGGGATTTTTTTTTTTTTTTTTGTCCTTTTTGCGACTGTCCATCCTGTGCCACGTGTGACACCAATAAACACTGTTTCGTAAAGGCATCTCCAGTGTGTCTGTTCCCTCCTCCCTTCCATATTACCCCAGCTGTAGTCGCGTTGCCATGGTGACCATAAAGCTGGCACTTGAAACAACGGAGAGGATTTGGAATATTAGGGACGAACGGGAACCGACTCGTATCCTACATAAATCCTCTCTGGCAACTTAGCAGCACGGAAGGTGAAAATTACTGAAGCTGTGCTCCTTCTGGTACCGTCAACCATTTAGTGATTTTTCTAGCCTCAATGACATCCTGGTCAGCCATGCAATCGATGATCTCGGTCGGCTCCATATCTATAAAATCGCGGTGGGAAGCGACTCGCCGACACGGGAATCGAAGCCTCGATCTCGATGTCAACAATGACAATGACCTATCTTGATTTATGTTAAGGGTATGAACAAGTAGATCACCACTGGCACGGCTATTAACATTGAGTACATTACCGATATTGCAATCAACTGCTTTGTTTATAATAAAGGAATTGACAGTAGAAAGGCGATTGTTTGACTTTGAATGTAGGATCACATATGTTGCTTTATTAAGGCCAATAGACAGTATGGCAGTCGGGGGTCGTTGATCAATGTACTCCCTCCCCCTTGTGGGGGAAGGATTGGGAAGGTCCATTAAGCATGGAGAGGGGTACACCCTCATCATACAGGAAGAGAGCGGGACACAAGAGGGAGGAGTTTCCTAGTGTCAGACTGTCCTGCCAAACCATTCTAGGGGGAGCCGGACGGTGTTAATTCACTCCAAAAGCACGCTCACTGAGGCGGATCTTTCGAAGGTGAAGAGAAAAGACAATCTGACAACTTGGCAACGGACACCTTCTGTTGCCACGAAGATGAAGACAGTGATAAGCAAAGCGAGAAACACGGGACAGTGGGATTCATAAGTTTATTTAGCCAAATCCTAGGCCTGATGGGCGTGCAAAAAATCCACACGGAGGTGGCTGAAGGACTTAGCAACAAGACAAGTGTTTTCAGCACGGTGTCTGGGCTTAGTCTGCTGGACCAAGCTTTTTTTTTGCGGGAGGGGGTATGTGGGGACATCATCCTGGCATGGATATTAGGCCATTATTTATCTATTTATTTTAACTTTATTTATACATTTGTTTGTTTTCTTTAATATATATATATATATATATATATATATATATATATATATATATATATATATATATATATATATATATATATATATATATATTTATATATATATATATATATATATATATTTTTTTTTTTTTTTTTTTTTTTTATCTAGTCTTACCCAAAAAGTATTAACATTATATATACATTCAAACTTTCATACACGCTTCATTCACACTGGGATCCTACAACTATCTCAAAACTACTGTCCTGTGTCAGGGCATTGGGGAGGGAGGGATAACTCGTAAGCTTCCTCACTCGGGGCAACGGTTTCCTAGCGGGTGGGCTTTGAGATAGGAGGTACCCGAAAAAAAGTACCCCCTTTAGCCCATAAATTCCCGTGAAAAGCCAACATGGTATAAGTAAATATAAAAAAAAAGCACACAGTGTGGCTACGTAGCATTATTACGTGTTGTAGATATACATGAATAGGGAAAATATTCACATTAGATAACTTTTTATTTTTTTGCTATCATCCTGGCATGGGTATTAAGCGATTATTTATATATTTATTTTAACGATAAATACGTTTGTTTATTTTTTTACTTTTTATGTATTTACTTTTTTTAAATTTTTTTTTATTCAATTCTTATTATTTTATTTTTCAACCCGGTGCTCATCTGGGGGACTCGGCAAAGATTACTGCATCATTGGTAAAAACAAGATCTGTAATCTTAGTATTGCCAACAGATGCTCCACAATGACTTTGGTCTACAGCTCTGCCTAGTACCCAGTCCATGCAAATGTTGAAAAGTGATGGAGCAAACACTCATCCCTTCCTCATTCCTGTATTCAAAGGGAAGAAGCTGAACACTTCACAGCACTCTCAGTCCCGGAGTAGAGGCCAGTTAATAGACCAATAATCCTTGCAGGAATCCCACGGAGACGCAGATGATCCCAGAGTGTCTCTCGATGCACTGAGTCAAACGCCTTCTTGAGATCGACATAGGCTGCAAGCATACCCTGTCGAAACTCACGTCGGCGCTAGGATCCGGTCAGTTGTTGACGAATACGCATCAACAGCAAATGGGAAAGCACCTTGCCTGGTACTCTGATCAGTGTTATACCGAGGTAGTTGTTGTAGTCCTGACGGTCTCCTTTCCCCTTCCAGATAGGAATGACCAATCCCTTTTTCCAGTCAGGGGGAATGGTACCTGAATGCCGTACAACAGTTAAGACAACATGCATGAAAAGGATAAATTATTGTATAATTTTGCAGATTATCGTTTTGTCGTACACGCTATATTTTATATGTATGTTTTCTTTTATTTTATAGTATGCTTAATTATTGTCATTGTTTGATAATTAACATATGTCTGAGAACGTTTCTCTGGAGGGATCCCGATTCTCTTGCCATCTGTATCATAAAGATCATAATCACTCAGACCGAGTCTTGTGGAGTCTTGGAGTGGTATAGAGAGAAAGAGGCCCCAATGTATGAAAAGTGGTATGATGGAAGCCTGGGTGGGGACCTTCTCTTCCGAGCTAGGGCACAGTACATGGATGTGAATGCAAGGAATTATAGATGGTCTGAGTCCCGCAGCAAAGTGTGCCAGATGTGTGACGTGGGAGAGGATGAGACGGTGGAGCATGTAGTGCTATGTGTGAAGTATGCCAGAGACAGGTATGACATGATCAAGTTGTGCTGAGGGAGCTGGGGCATGATAGAGTGGAGATGACAGGAAGGGAATGGATGGTGGTGCTGCTGGGACTTTGTGGGGAGACGAATGAAATGATGACTGAGGCTGTAAAAGAGTTCCTGGAGAGAATGTGGCGTGCTAGATGCAGGAACTAGTGGTGTGAAAGATGGTGATTGCCCTCTTTGTTGTTTGTGTTTGTTTGTTTTTTCTTATTATTTTCCCTACAGGCGCTGCCGATACAAAGGCCTGACGCAGAAGAAATTATGCGTCACCTGTAGCATCAAGATCGAGATCAAGGTCTGATAGTGAGTAAACATCGAAGTGTCGGTGTAAAGTGAACGTTTATTAAGTAACGTGCGAGATGAATGGGCAAAAGTTTTCCCTTTCGTTCAGCAAGAAAATAGAGAAGAAATCGTTACAGCCCTCAGCCTTGGGAGGTGAGAGCAGAACGGAGGTGAAGCGCACCCCTCAGGCCCTGCTCGCTGTGGACCAGGACTCCCTCAAAGTGTACGGTTCAGGACTATCCCTTTTTATTATTTTTCTCTTTGTTGAAGTTTTGGATGATATGGAGATAACTGTCCTGGCCCTAATAAAATAGAGAAACTAGACGTAAAAAAAAAAATAAAATAAATATATATATATATATATATATATATATATATATATATATATATATATATATATATATATATATATATACATACACACACACACACACACACACACACACACACACACATATATATATATATATATATATATATATATATATATATATATATATATATATATATATATATATATATATATATATATATATATATATATATATATATATATATATATATATATATATATATATATATATATATATATATATATATATATATATATATATATATATATATATATATATATATATATATATATATATATATATATATATATATATATATATATATATATATATATATATATATATATATATATATATATATATATATATATATATATATATATACAACAACCTTTTCTCCTGAGGTTATTATTTACAAAGCAGATAAGTTAAGATTACAGAATATCAGACAATATATACCAACTTATAGAAACTGCTGAAATATTAGTAGAAGGATAATCTTACCGGTAAGTATTTACAGTTACACCAACAGCTCACTTCTGGATGAAATTTTTTTTTCTGGTAGATTTTGACCTTATTTGAATGAATGTGCACTTCATTTCTGTCGCAAATCCATATATTTTTTTTTTTAAACCCTCCCCCTGTCTCTTACAGAAACACGATTTTGTGGGAAAACAAAACATTTTTTTTCTGGTATATTTTCATCTATTTTTTTTTTTTTTTTATAAATTTACACTAATCTAACCTAGCTTAGGTAACGTAACCTTGTTTAGTTGACACACACCACTGATATGTCTTCCTGAGAACAAATTTAACTTTGTCTAACACAATTAAAGAAATCTTTCCAAAGCCTAACCTTAATCAACCTTTCCTACTCGACATTTGTTTAAGTAGGTTTGGATAGGTTAAGATTATGATATTTTTATACTCTTTCACCGAAATCTGCATTACTTTTCTTACCCTTCTCATCAAGTAGAACTTCTTATTCTAAGTAATTTGAACCCATACATACCTTTTACAAATTGTTTATTATGCTACAACAATTTTTAACCCCTTCAGTACTATGATGCATTTCCATATTCATTTTGCTTACTATTTATTTGGTGATTTTATACAGCTTTAGAAACTCATGTGGAGGATTAAAATAGTGAAGACTGTGGCCATTAATCTTCTGACCTCCATAGACCCTTGCTAGTTTCAATAAAATGGTCTAATTGTATATAGATCTCAAGATAAAAAATGTGTTCCAGTATTGAAGGGGTTAAAAATTAACCATTTCAGGGGGGAACGAGGAAATGTATTTACCTAGTTGTATTTACCTAGTTGTAGTTTTACAGGGCCTGGGCTTTATGCTCGTGTGGCCCCGTCTCCATATCTACACTTATCCAATCTTACTTTAAAAGTGTGCACACTCGTTGCAGACACTACTTCTTCATCTAAACTGTTCCACGTCTCAATACATCTCTGCGGGAAACTATATTTTTTAATATCTCTCAGACATCTTCCCTTTCTCAGCTTTTTACTATGCGATCTTGTGCTTCGGGTGTCATATTCTTCTCTCAGGATCAGTTTCTCATTATCCACTTGGTCCATTCCGTTGATCAATTTATAGACTTGTATCAGGTCTCCTCTCTCCCTTCTTTGTTCCAAGGTTGGTAGATCCATAGCCTTTAGTCTCTCCTCATATGTCATCCCTTCAAGTTCTGGGACCATTCTTGTAGCCTCTCCAATTTCCTTATGTGTTTCTTTTTATGAGGGGTCCACACTACTCCTGCATATTCCAATCTGGGTCTTATTATAGTATTTATCAATTTCTTCATCATTTCTTTGTCCATGTAGTGAAATGCTACTCCAATATTCCTCAGCAAATTATATGTTTCTCTAAAAATTCTATCAATATGGCTTACTGGTTGATTGTTTTCTTCCATCGTCACTCCTAAGTCCTTTTCCTTTTTGACTTTCTCCAGTTCTACTCCATCTCCCATCTTATAGATTCCCACAGGTCGTCTTTCACTCTTTCCCATTTCCATGACATGGCTTTTGTTCACATTGAATTCCATTTCCCACTTCTTACTCCATTCCCAGATCTTATTTAGGTCTTCTTGCAGTATTTCACAATCCTCCTTTTGCTTTATAACTCTGCACAGTTTCGTATCATCCGCAAACAAATTTATGTAGCTGTTCACTCCTTCTGGCATGTCGTTAATATAAATGAGGAAAAGTACTGGTGCCAATACTGATCCCTGTGGCACTCCGCTTTCTACTGCTCTCCACTTGGACTTCATATCTTTAACTACCATCCTTATTTCTCTCCCCCTCAAATAATTTTCTATCCATCTCAATGTGCTTCCTTTTAAGCCACCCTTCTCCTCTAACTTCCACAGTAATCTTGTGTGTGGCACTTTGTCAAACGCCTTTTTTAAATCCAAATAGATGCAGTCAACCCATCCCTCTCTCTCTTGTACTCTATCAACTATTCTAGAATAGAAACTCAATAAATTAGTTACACAAGACCGTCCTTTTCTAAAACCAAATTGGCTATTTGATATTACTTTGTTGTCTTCAAGGAACTCGATCCATTGTTTCTTTATTATTCTTTCACACATCTTGCATATTACACTAGTTAGTGATACCGGTCTGTAATTTAAAGGTTCTTCTTTCCTTCCGCTCTTATATATGGGAACCACCTCGGCTCTTTTCCATTCTACTGGCACTGTTCCATTTTCTATTGAGCATTTTATGATGTTGTATATAGGACTTGCTAGTTTTTCCCTACATTCTTTCAGTATTCTGCCTGAGACTTCATCCGGTCCCATTGCCTTCTCTTCATCCAGTTCCTTCATTAACTCTTTTATTTCAAGCTTGGTTACTTTAATCTCTTTCATATAGATTGTCTCTCTATTACCTTGTGGCCTCTCAAATTTGGATTCTTTAGTAAAGACCTCCTGGAACGAGGAAATGTGTTGCAATGCCTGTGTGTTAGTAGCTATGGCCATGTATTTCCATCTTCCTATGACTTGACTTCTTTTAATAGGGAGATTTCAACGCATTTATCCCTGTCTTTTGGATAATTTTTAATTTCTTTAAGGGAACTGGCATTCCAGTGAACCTTTATTTTTTTTTAAATTGTTTGTTGCACTTTGCCAGTTTCCCCTCATGCATAAAAAAGAAGAAAGAAAAATAAAAATCAGGCTGAGACAGATCCATAGTTGTCTTCAAATTCCTGATATGCTGAACATTCCTGGACTTCTTTAGACAAAGTCAGCAGTGCATAATGACAGTAAGAACACATTGTTCAAGTCTGGGTATCAAACAGTGTTGGACATAGTTGAAATTAGCCCGTGAAAATTTGGATGCCTGGGCTAACCTTCCCTTTGACCCCCTGGTCCTGAGTGCGCATGCACAGTAGAGGTGTGTGATGTCACAGTGTTGCCAGGGCAACAGCAATGCCACCCAAGTCATCTGCCCCTAACACCTGTCTCAACACAATGATACAGCACTAGTGAGATGCAAAAACCAACTCCTAATTGAAAATGTCTTCCCAAGGTGTGCAGTGACTGATTTATGGTAGTTAGAGAAACATTAGTTATCCGGAGTGAATAAAGATGTCCTGATGAATTGTATCATCACATCTAAGAATGTGTTAGGAGAGCTAAACCTGCAGCTGCAGCAAAAGTTGAATTAGATCACAAGAGAATTGGCAGATCTCAAGCATAAAATAACATCACCAGAGAGCATTTTCAATAAAAAAGTATCACTAATGCAAGACCAGATTGACAAGCAAGCTGATCACAAGAGAACTGGTAGATATCAAATGTAAAATAACATTAAGCATTGAACATCAAAGTGGTACTTACAAAGTCGGAAAAATCGAATGGGCAAGCTTTGTTAAGTGAGGTACGATGTAATAGGGTTGATTGAAGTGAAAACCAACAAATGTATATCCTTACCAAGCTATGTTTGTTATAGAAACACTATGAGGCTTAATTGTCATAGAGGAGGCATGATGGGTTTTCTAAAGACTCTTTAAGTGTGATGTGTGTGGATTCGATGATATAAGATCAAACTTGTCTCAGATTGTTTGTATTGCTTTTCAGAAAATCTTACATTGTATTCAGAGTTCAGCTTAAATAATGAACTTGATCTCCCCTCAGACCACACCCCTAAAGTGGTTGTTATGTCCCCACCTATGGTGGATAGGGTGTCTCTTGGCATGCGAGTGTGTTCTCTGGGTGATCATGTGGCACTGTATTCCACTTATAAGCAGAAATCTCACTCAAAGTCTCCCATAAAGATTTGTAATATTAATACAACAAATTTTATCGGGGAACTTTCTTGAATTTGGTATTGATACCAATGTGAGACAGATGAAAGATATGTTGTACAGTTGTGCCCGTGCCTGTCAGAATGTTTCTGTAACACCAGCAGTAGATATCACAGTAAGCAGTTAGGAAAGATTCTTGAATGATACAAATGATAGGCTTATGTGACAGGCAATAGACTGGCAGGGAAAGTGTAAAGATGATGATATATCTGGTAATCATAAGAGTCCAACTGATGAAGATTTAAAAAAAAATTTTTTTTGAAGTGGTATATAACCCACAAAGCACAAAACCATTAGAACCTGCAGAGTGTATTGCAAATATAACAATAATGATTTCTGATGATGATATTTGATTGGAGGAACTTGTGTAGGAAATTTAAAAATTTAAATTTCCTGCACAATTAAAGCAGGATAAGCCACCTGACAGTATTAGTCCAGGAATTATAAAGATGCTGCCAGCCCAATAGCTACACTTAATATTGATGTTGTTTAATGCAATCTTTCCTTCTGGTTCTCACCCTGCATCTTGGCAGTTGGCCCACGGTAATGATATTCAAGGAAGGTAGTAGAGTCTTACCCAGGAATTACCCTGGCATAAATATTAATTGTTTGGCTAAACTATATGACTTGGTGCTCTCAACCCGGTTCATTCCACATTGGGAGCAGGCAGGGAATTAACAGGGCCGAGGTTGTCTTGAGCATATTGTTACACTTAGACTGTTAATTGATCCGGCCCTTAAGAAGAAGGCGAAATTGTTTGTGTGCTTCATAGATTTATCCATGGCATACGATCAGGTCCCTTGCACAAAGATGTTCTGTATGTTGCGAGAGCTTGGATGTGGTTCAAGAATGTTAGTGGCACTGGTAGCCATGTATGCAGTCCCTCTGAGTGTCATTGAAACAGCTGTTGTGGCATGTCAGACAGGGGTCCCCATCAACCTGTCCAGTGTTCATAATTTTTGTAAATAATGTGATAAATCTCATAAAAAATCATTTTAATCCAGATGGCTTCCTACAGTGACTTTACTTCCTAGTCCTGATGGGGGTTGGCCTCTTCTTTTTGCGGTTCAGCCTCAGCGCTCCGTGGGAACAAGGGCAGATGAGGAGGGGTGCATTTCTTAGTGCCTCTTTGTGGGCTCCTGTCCCCAGACCCATCTCTACAGGGGAGTCCTTTCAGGCCAGGGATTCTTGATGGAGGATCCCATGGCCTGGGTAAATCTCGCTAGGGAAGCAGTTTGCTCTCCTATGCCTGTGGACACTTGCCTGCAGCGGCACTGAAGAGAGTGGATGTAGGTTGGGGGCAGGAGAGTGGGTAATGAAGACTCTGTGTTATGGGTATGTTCTCCCTTTTTGCATCCCCCTCATAAGTCTGCCAGACCCATAGAGTTTATGAGTTATGTAGAGGAGTTGGATTGTCATGTGACCTGGGACTTAGTGGTGCAGGACATGTTGGGCAAAGGGACCATAGAGCTTGTGATGGGCAAGCTAGAATGCTTTTATGCCCATGTGTTCCTCGTATCCAAGGTAACGGGGTTGGATACTTGTGTTCGACCTCTCAGCTCTGAAAAAGTTTTTAGTGGCCAGCCCCTTCCGGATGTAGATGGTGGCGTCACTTTTGCAGTCCATGAACTTGGGGGATTGGATCTCTGGATCTGAGGGACGCATATTTTCAAGTTTCAATCCACCCTCGTTCTCGCAAGTACCTGTGGTTCGATTGGTGAGACTAGGTTTTTCTGTTCAAAGTTCTTTGTTTTGGCCTTGCCACTGCCCTGCAGGTCTTTATCAGCTTGGTGGCACTAGTGTCTTCATGGGCTCATTGACATGATATCATCTCCCTGTGCTGTTACCTGGAGGATCAGCTGATCACTCTCCAGCGATGCATAGGCACCATCTGGGCTGTTATGTGGCTGTGTGCTCAGTTGGGTATTCAGATCAATCTGCCCAAATTAGATCTGGTACCCAGCCAAAGGAATCAGTACCTGGGCATTGTGCTGGATTCAGTGAGGGCTCTGGTTTTTCCATTGCCAGAAAGGGTCAGCTGGTTTCTGTTGGTGGTCCAGAGTTTTCTAGAGGACAGAGCCCCTCCAGTGTCTCTATGGAGCTCACTCCTTAGTCATCTGGCTTCCCGGGAGAGGCTGGTCCCGAGCAGCCGGGTATGCTCTTGGTCCCTTCAGTGGTGCCTGAAGAAACACTGGAGGACAGCGTTGGACCCACCTGGGTGGCGGGTTCCTCCTTCACAGCTGTGTCTGGCAGAACCTCCTGGTGGATGGATCTGGGTCATCTTTTCAGGGAAGTTTCCTTTGTGATGGCACCTCCAGAACAGTCTCTGTTTTCCGACGGTTGGGGTGCTCATCTGGGGGACTCTTGTCTTGGGGGTGTGGTCTTCACAGGAGCAGAGGTTTCACATCAACCACCTGGAGATGATGGCTGTTTTCCTGACTTTGCAGCCCTTTCAGCAAGAATTGTTGGGCATGGTGGTGTCTCTCATGTCAGACAATTCGACAGTGGTGGCCTATTTACAGAACTTGGGGGCCACTCAGTCTGAGTCTGTCGGGTTAGGCAGGGGACATTCTCCGATGATGCGAGGACAACTCGGTCTCTTCGCTCCAGGTTCATGCCAGGATGATGCAATGCAGTGGTGGACATCCTCAGTTGTGAGTGTGTGGGGTCATTGTGGACCTACATCCAGTAGTGTGCAGGCAGGTCTTCCAGGTGTGGGGTGCAACGGAGGTTTGCAACAGCCTTAAATCACCAATTACTTCTGTATGTATCATCCTTGCCAGACCCGGGAGCTTGGAAAGAGGATGCATTTGCCTATCCATGAGAGGGTTTGGATCTGTGCACCTTTCCTCCCTTCTCTCTGATTCGTCGGGTGCTGGTTCGGATCAGAGGGTCCACTTGTGTTCGTGTGACTCTGATTGCCCCGCGGTGGCATCAGGTAGACTGGTTTCCTCTGCTTCTGAGTCTGCTAGTGGACCATCCTCGAGTGTTGCCTCCATGGGCCTCTCTGCTCCACCAGCCTCATTGCCACCTCTTTCACAAGTCTCCAGGGGCACTTCACCTTCATGCTTGAAGACTCTCCAGCATCTCTTCTGAAAGAGAGGCTTTTTGTGGAAGGCTTCTAGATTAATGGCCCTTCCGGTCAGACAGTCTTCTGCCAGAGTTTATCAGGCAAAGTGGTCTGTCTTCTGTGGTTGGTGTGAGTTGAGGGGTTGTCATACTCTCTTGGCCTCTGTAATGGACTTAGGGGACTTTTTTTTTCTTTTTCTTTGGGACATGAAACACTTGTCCTTGCCGTCCATTAGGGGCTATCATTCAGCTTTGGACCCCATTTTCCAGCAGACCGGCTTGGATGTTTCACAGGATTTGGATCTGTCAGTTCTGTTTTGGGGATTTGCAAAGTCGGCTCCTCCCTGTTCACCATGCATTCCTGTGTGGGATTTGTCTTTAATTTTACATTCTTTAATGAAGTCCCCTTATGAACCTTTTTGTTTAACTTCCTTGAGGGACATTGCACCAAAATCTTTGTTTCTCTTGGCTTTAGCATCTGCTTGTTGAGTTAGCAAACTGTATGGAGTTTCAGTGTAAGTTCATCACTCTAAGGGTTGGTCTTCTATGACTTTTTCTTTAACTCCTGTTTTTCTAGCGAAGACTCAACTTCCAGGTGGTGAATCTCAGTCTGACTTCACCATTCCTGCTCTTACGGTGTACATTGATGACTTGGAGGGGAACCGGCTTTTATGCCCAGTCAGTGTCGTCAGGGAGTACCTTCGTAGGACCAGGGATTGTTATCCTAGATGTTCCCACCTTTTTGTGACAGTTACTGAGCCTCAGCGTGTGGTGCACCCTCATACTATTTCTCACTGTATTTGTCAGGTTATACAGCGTGTACGTGAGGATGTTTCTGAGGAGGACATGTGCCTAGTTCAAGTGAAGGCTTATGAAGTTAGAGCATTGGCGACGAGTGCCTTGTTCAAGAAGATTCAGGCAGGAACCTGGAAGAGTATGTCCACTTTTGCTTCTTTTTATCTCAGGGATATTACTCATCAGTACTTGGATACCTTTAGGGATATTGCTCATCAGTACTTGGATACCTTTAGGGATATTGCTCATCAGTACTTGGATACCTTTAGGGATATTGCTCATCAGTACTTGGATACCTTTTCTCTGGGCCCTGTTGTGTCAGCTCTCAGGGTAATTCAATAATTTTTCTTTTGGGTTCCTTATACATACTGTTCTATGTATAGTCTTCTGTGGGGTTCTGGGTCATTGGACCTTTCTCGTGGAAAGATTTGTGATGCTCCTCTCACTCCTCTGGTTTTGTCCCTCTATCATGGGATATGAGTGCTGCACCCACCTCAGGATATGGCCTCTGCCTTTTAAGTTTTGGGTTTGTAAGGATGTGTGTCTTGGGGAGTGAAAGTTGTTTTAGGGGTGAGGTCATCCTTCCTCCTATACTTGGGATTCAGTTCTTAAGCAATACAGGCAACCCCCGCTTAACAAACGGGTTATGTTCTTAAAAAATGTTTGTTGCGTGAATTTTCGTTAAGTGAACCAATTATAACAAGTTTGACCCCTGACTTAAACTTCCATTGAGAGTAAACAAAGCGAGAGTGCATCATAGTACAGTGAAAGGTTTAATGAAAGTAAAAATTATGAAATTAAACATTTAAGCAGTTGAATTTAAGACTAAGTCATTATAATGTACACTAATGTATGTATGTAAGTAACTCTATAACGTTGATGATCTGGAATTAATGAAGGAAGGGAGAGTGGTGTGGGAAAATGCTAGCTGGCAACCTGTGGAATGTAAACAAAGGATGCATCATTGTACCGCATACAAAACTGATGTACCACATTTCCATAAGGCTTTCCATTTTATTCATTGCAGAGTCACGAGTTCGGGTGGTTCTTTTAGCTTACAAGGAAGATATGGTCTCACCAGCCTTCTTAATAGAGTCTGCTGACTTGAAAATAGTAGACAGTAGATGGAGTCAAGCCATGGTGGCGAGCAACGCTATTAGTTTTCTCGTCTCTCGTGTTTGCAAATAATATTTAGCTTCACTTTGAGAGTAAGAGACTTCCTGGTCTTCTTAGCAATGCTAGGTGACATTGCAGGGCTGGTTGCAGGGCATTTTGGTGGCATGTTGAGTGAGGGAAGATGAGCTGCTGCTGGACTCTGTTATTGTTTTGAACTAAGGGTGGGGAAGCATAAGGGAGTGAGTGGTGGACGTTTTGTCCACAAGAGGCGCTGGTGTATTAAAAAGCCTGTCAGCTTGTGTGATATGGCGGGCTTTCAAACTTGGAAAAAATTACCTGGATAAAATTTCATTAAAGAGAGTTTGGTGTTCATTATACGAGCAGATGGTAGTAAAAGGAAACGTTCATTGTGTGAACGTTTGTTAAGCGGGGGTTGCCTGTACTTAATAATTATGGGTAATGGTTTGTGTAATAACAAATAGGATTTTTTTTTATATAAATTTCATATTTATCTACATACTTACCCATAATTATTAATTATAATTGAGTTTCCCTTCCTCCCTCCCCTCTATGACCTTTTAGGCTAGAGGTGGATGAGGGAATCATCCTGATCGGTGGCACTTGGGAGTAGAAAATGGGCTGGGTGTCTTCTCTAAGAAAACGAGAAAGGGCACCTCAAGCATTTCTTTCATTTTTATTTCTTGAGCTGTTAGACATGGTGTAAGTTTGCTGTGAGAATGGAGGTTTAATCAATAATTAATAATTATGGGTAAGTATATAGGTAAAAATAGATTTTACATTAAAAATCCTATTTTAAGGGAGCCTCGCCAATTCTACTCTTGTGCGGAACATAAGAATGCGATCTAATGCTTCGGTTAGCTTTTGAATAAATCCCTTATATAATGAAATATAATTCATGTTATGCCTGAGTAAATTATGTAAATTGCTTTTAGAGCAACAAATGTTTATGGAAATTTTATATACTACATTTGTTTCTTTTCTCTATCGAGTCATTTTGTTTGAGTGTTTTGTTCTCTGTTTTTTTTGAAGGAGTACCTATTGTAGAACAATTTCTTGTGAATAATTTTCTCCTAAGTACTCTCCATCTTATTGTAAATATTACTTACTTACAAATTTTTTGACAACCCGGTGATTTAGAGAGAAAGAAAAGAAAATTTTTGAAACTAAATATATTAATTTCAGTCACTAGAAAGAATAGAAACAAATTTCTTCTTTACAACAAAACAAAGATCACATGTCTTGGTTAAAAGCAAACAAATTTATAGGTTTCTGAATGAAAAAGAAAAAGGTTTTCAGGATAGGTCTTTAAAGTTTAAAGATCCCATGGCTGTCCTTTAAACACACGCTGCTTGGTAATCTTGGTCTAAATACTTTCTCCTTTCTCTTCACACCTACCTCTTGTTTACTGTCATGCTTCTGGATGTGAGAGGTAGTGATACACCTATATAGCTAGCCTATGTAGTGAAGATTCTCGTAAGATTACAGCTTCCTAGGGAGTAGATTTGCTTGTTAGCGTTTTAGTACTTGTACCAAATGCTTTATTATTGAATGGAGAACAATGTGGTAATCCAAAAGGCCATTTTAGGGAAGTCCAGGGACAGTAGGTAGATAGAAAGTGTATATCGCTAATGAGCAATACACGTGCCCTTTCCATAGTGAGGTATACAGACCACTGACACATTGATAACAACATTCTACTGGCTCAGGCCACTGACTTTAGCTGCTGAAAGCTACCAGAAAATAATTGCTCATTACCAATACCAAAAAAACAAATTCTAATTCAATAACTGATAAAGAAGCATTACCAATGATCGCAATATTTTGATCTATGTTTTTTCCAAATAAAAACCAATTTAGAAAAAAGATTTCACCACCAAAATTTGAGAGAGTATTTCCAACACCATATTCATATTTTAGAAAGAAAAATAAGAGAGAGAGAGAGAGAGAGAGAGAGAGAGTGGCTCTCCCACCACAGCCATAGAAGTTTGTTTACATTGTTTCTCCCTCAGTGATAAGCATCAGTGGAGGAGGTAGACAGAGATGGAAGAAATTTGTTTTGCCATTTCAGTTAAGCACACATATATATGTTATCAATGCATAAGAATATATGAAATAAAAGCAAAAGTTTTTTTAGTGTTCTTACCTTGGAGACATATTTTCGGCTAATGGTGGTGAATGGTGGAGGTGGAGAAGGGAGGGAGGAGGGAGGGAGGAAGGGATGCAGGCACCATTCACTTAAAAACATTAATGTAAATTAAAACTGCACTTACTTTAAACAATTGATTAGTATAAAAATTATGAAAGAACAATCACAGTGCATGAGATCCACGGGAAACACATAGATATACTAGCTCAGCTGAGGTTGGGCCGATGTGCCAAGCCACCGACTAGTGGCAATATCCCTAAGCACGATTTGTATCTCAAAATTTTGCTCATGTCTCAAAACAAGAAATGGACCAAATCGTACCTCGTATCTCCAAAAATCTCGTATCTCAGGTAGCTTGTATCTCAAGGTACCACTGTATTTTATTGGTTTCTGTGGAAATTAATAATTTTTAACAAATATGTTTTATTTTCAGTTGAAAGTTTCTTTCACCAAGTGCGCATAAAGTCGGAAATTTTGCGCATTGTACAAGAGATGAAAACAAAGTGAGGATATGCATAAAATTGGAAACGCATTAACTGAGGTGCACACTAAAAGAGAATCTCTGTATATATATTTAATATATAAACCATTCATGAATGTACAGGTAACTCGATTTATGCGTGTTTGATTTACGCATTCTTTTTATAACACGACCAAAAAAATATTATAATTATTTTAATTTGCACGATCGGTTTGTTTATAAGTGATTTGGCCCAACCGCATTTTCAAACTGAGCGCCAGACGCAATTTCAAACTGCGCGCCAGAGAGTTCCGCAGCTGACTGATAGGTGGGAGCTCCGGGGCCGGATCCAAGAAGCAGGTTGTTGTCTATATTGGTACAGGCAACCTCCTGCTCACATACCAACCTTCGTAAAATAGCATCCACAAAGATTCGTTGCTGTTGGCAGGTAGAGGTTGGTAGCTCGCCTAAAAGTGCTCATTGGCTAGAGCTAGATCCAAGAAACTTTAACAATGTCAGAGCAACCTCCTGCCATGAAATGGCATCCATGAACGCTTGGAGGGTCAGTAATGAGGTTGCTATCAGGTTGCTCTCAGGTTGCTGGGGTGTTACTATCTTATATATGCAATTATGTTCACAAAACAACATTTCTATTAGCTTTTTACAAACCTTGCCCCCAAATAAGGATTGTTTTGTAATGCATAAAGTGAAATCTTACATGGAATACCAAAAAATAAAGCAGAGATGAGATAAGCCACAGCCTCGCAGGGACACGGCCGCTTCTTCTTCTTCTTGTGACCCTTTTAGCTTGCGTGTTGCTTTCATCATGATATTTGTTTCCACTCCTCTATTGCCTGCTATAATGGATATCATATCTTAGTATTCATATGCACTCATGACATGAGGATAACCTTGACTCTATGACACTGAGTGATAGTGAATTACTAATGAAATACCACAGTATTTCATTAGTAATTCACTATCACTCACTGCCACGGAGTCCAGGTTATCCTCATGGCATGAGCGCATATGAATACTAAGATATGATATCCATTATAGCAGGCAATAGAGGAGTGGAAACAAATATCATGATGAAAGCAACACGCAAGCTAAAAGGGTCACAAAAAGAAGAAGCGGCCGAGTCACCGCAAGTCTCCGCCTCGTCTGTGGCTGATCTCATCTCTGCTTTATTTTTTGGTATTCCATGTAAGATTTCACTTTATGCATTACAAAACAATCCTTTCTTGGGGACCAGCTAATAGAAATGTTGTTTTGTGAACATAAATGCATATATAAGACAGTAACACCCCAGCAACCTGAGAGCAGCCTGATAGCAACCTCGTTACCGCCCCTACAAGCATTCATGGATGCCATTTCGCAGCAGGATGTTGCTCTGACATTGTTGAAGTTTCTTGGATCTAGCTTCCGCTCTTCTCTTTCCTCATTTGCAGTCTGCCAGCACTGAGTACAGACGGAATCTCCTCAATTTGCCTATAATTCACCAAGATGGCCCCAAAATGTCCTTCATCTTCTTCTGCATGTGGGGTTATTTTTGATAAGTGGATTTTTGATAAAGTGGTAAAGCTCAGAGGAAGATTGTGACTGACTGTGGTGTGAGTGGTGAAGGCAGTGACGCAGTGAGTGTTTTGTTTACGTATTCTTTGTTTTGTTGTTTTCTCTTATTATTTTTTGCTTTCTCTTATTATTTCTTGCTTTTCCCTTTACTTTAAATACACTTCTAGTATTTAGAATGGTAATAATAAAAACATGTTAATTTAGCCAAATAAATAGAGTATTTTGTACACATTTTTTTGGATCACATCCCGCATCCCCCCTATTATTTATGGTTTCTTATGAGAATTACATGTTTGTTTTACGCGAATTTTGATATACGCGATGCCTCTTGGAACTCATCTATTGCATAAATCGAGTTACCTGTACTGCATCTCTATCAGTGAAACAGTTCCATAATATTGTCTTTATAAATAATATTGTCTTTATAAAATTGTGAGTGAAACTGTTCCATAATATTGTCTTTATAAAATTGTGAACGGTTGATGGGATATAAATTTTCCTTTTATCTTAAGGAAACTTTCTCCACTAACAGTAAGCATTGGAAGGATGGAAGTACATTTAGTGCTGGTTGAAGGGAAGACAAAGTGAGGTGGGTCAATGGAATTGCAATAGAACTGCAAAATATAGGAGTCACAGAGGAAAATGCAAGGGAAAGAAACAACTGAAGGATACCCAAATATGGAAAGGGCAAAAGAAGATGGACTAGTACTGATGTTCTAGTTTAATTTTGTTAAAATTTCTTTACTCTTCCAGTGTAGTTACAAGAAGAATAGCTTTTGACAGAATAACAGGATTAATTATGTTAGGTGAAGTTGGAGGATGTATCCTTAAGAGTTTCCAAAATTGTTCTGATAGGAGTTGAGGATTATCATAACTTATTACACTCAGAAATGAGAATGCAGAGGAGGAGGAGCTTGTCATCCCACTCCTGCAGGCCAAGAGATCTGCAGTGTTGAGTCGTCTGGCCAAACTGCAACAGGGGGATGGAGGGAAGGAAGGTGAAGGAAAGAAGGAAGAGGAGACTACTCAGGAGAATCAGGAAGACAGCAAACCCCTTACACTGGAGGAAAAAGCTGAACATGCTCTTTTGGAAGGTAAGCTTTTATTTGTCTGGGCTGTTAAGGGAAGAAATTGCTGCAGTCTGTGCTTTCTTTGTGACAGTATTTTGAAACTCTATAAACTCATTAATTTGTTTTCCTGTGGTCATAGAAATGTTGGGTTCTCAGGGTTATTTCTCCCATTGCATTGATATAGAGTTCTTGCTGAACCGTCATTAAATTGTGAAAACATTCTTGGAGAGGAAAAAAAAAGGTTAAACATTAGTTTCTGCTATATCCTATTAAGATGAAAGATTAACTAATGGAATGAAAGAGGAAGTTTAAGAATGAAAATAATAAAATGAGGGAAGTTGCTATAAGTCATCAGGCCCTCACGCAGAGTGAAACATAGCTACCTATTTTTGCTTATCATCCCCATATATAAAGTTGTTTAATCTTTTGAAATTTCCCTAGCAGTAACAGCCTGATTACTAGTATTTTATTAACCCACCACTCTATTTGAGTACAATTTTCTTTTTTTTTTTAATATAATTTTTTTCCAATCTTGAAGCCGTTATTTGCCATTCTGTCATGATCACTAACCCTGAGAATTTTACTGATGTCACTCTTGCTATATGTCCTACTGTGGATCCCCAGTCATTATTGGTTTCATCAATGTGGCCCATGTTTATTATGTGATTAAACTCTCTCTCTCTCTCTCTCTCTCTCTCTCTCTCTCTCTCTCTCTCTCTCTCTCTCTCTCTCTCTCTCTCTCTCTCTCTCTCTCTCTCTCTGAGTCTACCCTTTAATTGTCATAGAAATATAAGGTAGAAGTTGGCTTTTACTGTGTATAACTTTTTTTTTTATGAAGAAGGGGCAACTGGCTAAGAACAACAAAAAATGAAAAAGAAAAGGCCCACTGGGTTGCCAGTTTCATTAAAGGTCATATGAATTATCCAAAATTCAGGGGCAATTGTCTTGAAACCTCCCTCTTAAAAGAAGTCAAGTTATAGGAAGATGGAAATACAGAAGCAAGCAGGGAGTTCCAGAGTTTACCAGAGTACTGATTAACTCTTACATTAAAGAGTTGGACAGAATAGGGGTGAGAGGAAGAAGAAAACCTTGTGCAGCAAGGCTGCAGGAGGAGGGGAGGTATGCAGTTAGCAAGATCAGTAGAACAGTTAGCATGAAAATAGTGCTAAAAGATAGTAAAAGATTCAACATTATGCCGGTGAGAAAGAGGCTGAAGACATTCAGTCAGAGGAGAGGAATTGATTAGATGAAAAGAGTTTTATTCTATCCTATCTAATAAAACTGTGTGAGTGGAACCCCACAAAACATGTGAAGAGTACTCTATACAAGGATGGATAAGGTTCTTGTACAGAGTTAGCAGTTGGAGGGGCGAGAAAAACTGGCAGAGACACCACAGAACGCCTAACTTCATAGAAGCTGTTTTAGCAAGAGATGAAATGTGAAGTTTCCAGTATAGTTTATGAGTAAAGGACAGACTGAGGATATTCATTGTAGAAGATGGGGACATCTGAATGTCATTGAAGAAGAGGGGATAGTTGTCTGAAAGGTTGTGTTGAGTTGATAGGTGGAGGTATTGAGTTTTTGAGGCATTGAATACTACTAAGTTTTCTCTGCTCCAATCAGAAATCTTAGAAAGATCAGAAGTCAGGCATTCTGTGGCAACCTTGTGTGATCTGTTGACTTCTTGAAGGGTTGGTCGTCTCTGAAAAGACGTGGAGAAAGTGTAGGGTGGTATCATCAGCGTAAGTGTGGATAGGGCAAGAAGTTTGGTTAAGAAGATCATTAATGAATAATAATTGAAAGAGAGTGGGTGACAGGACAAAACTCTTAAGAACACCATTGTTAATAGTGGCCATCTACTACAGCTGAAATAGAAAAGTCAGAAAGGAAACTTGAGATAAAGTTGCAGAGTGAAGGATAGAAACTATAGGAGGACAGATTTTAAATCAATGCTTTGTGCCAGACTCTATCAAAAGCTTTTGATATGTCTATTGCAACAGCAAAAGTTTTACGGAAATCTCTGAAAGAGGATGACCAAGACTCAATAAGGAAAGCCAGAAGATCACCAGTAGAGTTGACTTTGATGGAAGCCATACTGGCTATCAGATAGAAGATTGTGAAGTGACATGTTTGAGAATCTTCCTATTCAGGATAGATTAAAAACTTAAGATAAGCAAGAAATCAAAGCTATAGGGCACTAGTTTGAGGGATTAGAATGGTCACCTTTTTTAGGAACAGGCTGAATGTAGGCAAACTTCCAGCATGAAGGAAAGGTAGAAGTCGATAGACATAGTTGAAAGAGTTTGGCCAGGCAAGGTGCATGCACGGAAGCACAGTTTTTGAGAACACTAGGAGGGACCCCATCAGGTCCATAAGTCTTCCAAGGGTGTAGGTCAGAGAGGGCATGGAAAACATCATTACAAAGAACCTTAATTGTAGACATGAAATAGTCAGAGGAAGGAGGAGAGGGAGGGATAAGCCCAGAATCATCCAAGGTGGAGTTATTAGCAAAGGTCTGACAGAAGAGTCCAGCTTTAGAGACAGATCTGATGACAGTTGTGCCATCAGGATGAAATAAAGGAGGGAAGATGAAGAAGTAAAGTTATTGGAGATGTTTTTAGTGAGATGCCAGAAGTCTCGAGGAGAGTTGGAGTTTATAAAATTTTGACATTTTTTATTTATGAAGGAGTGTTTGGCAAGTTTAAGAACAGACTTGGCATGATTCTGGGTAGAAATATAAAGTGCATGAGATTCAGGTGATGGAAGGCTCAGGTACCTCTTGTGGGAAACCTCTGTCGTGTATAGCATGAGATCAGGCTGTGTTAAACCAAGATTTAGAAGATTTAGGTTGGAAAAAAAAAGTGAGGAATGTATGCCTCCATGCCAGACACTATCACCTCTGTTATGCATTCAGCACAGAGATAGGTCTCTGGCATGGAAATTGTAATCAGTCTGGATAGGAAAGTTGGCATAATACCTTCTGAGGTCCCTCCAGCTTGCTGAGGCAAAATGCCAGAGGCACATCCATTTTGGGTATCATGAGGAGGGATTGGAGAAATAGGACAAGATACAAATATGAGATTGTGTTCGGAGGAGCCCAAAGGAGATTATAGGATAACAGCATAAGCAGAAGGATTAGAAGTAAGGAAGATATCAAGGATGTGGGGCGTGTCTCCAAGATGGCCGTGAATATGAATAGGGTGTTGCACCAGTTGCTTTAGGTCATGGAGGATAGCAAAATTGAAGCCTAGTTCACCAGGATGGTCAGTGAAGGGAGAGGAAAAGCAAAGCTGGTGGTGAACATTGAAATCTCCAAAAATGGAGATCTCCGTGAATGGTAAAGGGACAGAATGTGCTCCACTTTGCAAGTTAAATAGTCAAAGAATTTACTGTAGTCAGAGGAGTTAGGGGAGAGATAGCACTGATGAATTTAGTTACAGAGTGACTATTGAGTCAAAGGCAGATGGTGGAAAACTCGGAAGGTTCAAGAGTGTGGGCACGAGAGCAAGTGAAATTGTTGCGCACATAGATGCAACATCCAGCTTTGGAATGAAAATGAGAATAAAGAAAGTAAGAGGGAACAGAGAAGAAGGGGCTACTGTCATTAGCCTCTGACAGCTGTGTTTCAGTGAGGAAAAGATGAGGTTTAGTTGAAGAGAAGTGGTGTTCCACAGATTGAAAATTAGATCTAAGACCATGAATGTTGCAGAAGTTAATGAAGAAAAAGTTGAGGGAGGTGTCAAGACATTTGGGGTTGTTATTAAGAGAAGAGTCCAACCTGGGGACATTTCTGGTCCCCTCCCCAGAAGGGAACTCTGAGTCTGGGTTTGGGAATGTAATTTCTTGATACCTTTAAGAGGATAGAAAGATATTGTTGTCTCCTAGTACCATCAATGAGGAAGGGACCAGTGTATGTATATCACTTCTATATCACTTAAAGACTTATTCCACTCATTGACCTGATGATAATGATGATGACTTACTATCATCCAGAGAGCAAGAGGAGGTTGGAGGAATGGACTGCACGGGATGTCAAGAAGGACATTACCATCCCCATTGAAGACCAACTTTCAGCTCCACTGACAGACATTGGCAAGGAGTCCACACTGGATGACTATGATGAGGTGTTTCTCAATTACACCTTCTTGTCACTGAAATGCTTTAAAAACATATTGATTTTTTTTGGCTTATGATGTTTTGACATCACATGCATATATTTTCTTATTTATTTTATAGCACTTTGAAATTATATCTTGCGATGTTTATTAGGATTGTGAAATTACACTTTTTGTGGGTATACATGTTCATTATTGATGTATTTTATGTGGAAAATTTGCTTCTATTTCTCTCCATAGATTTTTGCAAAATTTCCCTTCCTTAGGTAATTAATAAATCATAACAGGAATAAGCTACAGTTCTTTAAAGTATGTTCTTTACTCTTTCACTGCTATTTGGTACATATTTCCTCAGTCATTAACCACCCGAACACATTTCTTTTTGTTTTATAACTATCTCCTAATATTAATCATACTTGAAATTGTAGAACCTTCTTTCATTAATGTGCTAAAGATTTCATGCAATGTTCTTAATGCTGTGAATTGTTGCCTATTTTATTGAATAGGTTAAATCATTACTTCTAGTATTTCTAAATAATCTAACACCTCCATCTTTTTTCCTCTATAGATTACAGTCGAGTCCTTAAAAGTAAATAATTAAATGATGACATGTATTTCTCAATTATCTAACACCTCCATCTCCTTTTTCTCATGTACAGATTGCAGTGGAATCTTTTGGTGCTGCTATCCTGAGAGGCATGGGATGGAAGAAATCTGAGGGCATTGGTGGCAGAGAGAAAAAGTTTGTTTGAATCTCTTTTCATTGTTGTGGGGTGTGGTAATGTTGGCTGAAGAAAATACTTATTCCAGTCTCTAAGCTTATTTGTTATTTATTTGCAGTTTGTGCATGGTTGTGCATATGGTTGTATTTTTACAAGATTGAGTCAAGTTCATAATGTCTTGTCTATTAACCCTTAAAGTACGGTGATCATATCGGTACGATTGTAGCATCCCGTGCGGAGAGGCGGGGACTGTACCAGTAATCATGATTTTTTCGCGCTAAACGTTTGAATCTCTCCCCTTCACTATTGGTTCTGGGGCAAGTGGAGGTATCTGGCATCTTTTCTTGCTTGCGTGCTTGAGCTTTGAGACATGTTCCCTCACAATAGGTCATCTTTTCCCATTTCGAGGCGACATCTGGCAACCCCAGTGACCCGGAGGGAGGAAACGGTACTCCGAGTGATGTTATGTCAGTGTTACTTGGTAATGACATTGAAGAGTGATGAAAATGAAGACTGATTTTTTTATTGAGACAGAAGAAAATGAAGACTCCATTAGTGATTCTGATAGTGATCTGGAAGACAGAGACCAACCCTCACAGCAACATTCATAAACCTCCTCACGTAACCTATTCCCCTCGGGCAATGCGCTGGTTTGTGTTACTCCTGGTTGCCTCTACAAGATTGTGCTTGTCAGCCAAGTCACATGAATCCCATTGGTAATAAGAGTTGCCAGATTCCAATTATTATAGAAATCCACAATACTTGTAATATGTGGTTTCTTTTTCTTTTCTTGCTTTACACATCATTTCATATATCTGAGTTCACATTTTCTTGACATGAAAGTGCAAAAGTTCCCACTTTTACATCAAATTGAAATGCCCAAAAGGAGAGAGAGAGAGAGAGAGAGAGAGAGAGAGAGTGTGTGCGGTGTTATTGGAGCTTGGGAGGTATGTCTTAGCGTCGGGTTCTGCCATGAATTTTTTTATATGCAATAACTTTGTTCTCAGAGGTCATAACATGTTAAAAACTACATCGTTGTACTCAGAATAACACAAAGAAATATGTTTTTATAAGGAAAAAATATTTTTGAGGAGAGATATGAACCAGGGAGAAATGGAAAAATAGAGAGAACTGAGAAGTGAAGCAAAGGAAAAAATGAGAGGACAGAGAACAAGGAGAAATTCTACTGGAGAATGCTAGACATGAGGCTAACTAAGAAAATGATTTATTTCGGAAGGTCATTAACCCCTTCGCGCCGGATGTTAAAAAAGCCCGCCTGTATGATATACGGGTGGTAGTGCCGCCCGCCTGAGCGCGGGAAACTCGTGCAAGCTTGTCATACGTGTCGTCTTTGTGTATTATGCTGCTATTTTTTAGTTACTATATCGCCTTCGAAGAGGAAAGTGGATGCTTCTCTCTTCGGAGAAAAAGAGAGAGAGAGAGAGAGAGAGAGTGACATTTGCTAATAATTTAGACACAAGCGGGACGCATGTAGCTTATCTTCGAGAGGAAGAGGGGAGGAGGGAAGGAGAGGAAACGAAGGGAGGAGAGAGAGAGAGAGATTAGAAAATTTGTTGTGTGTGTGTGTGTGTGTGTGTGTGTGTGTGTGTGTGTGTGTGTGTGTGTGTGTGTGTGTGTGTGTGCCACGAATGTTACAAGGTGGGACGATGTAACTTATCTTCGAGAGGGAGAGGGAGGAGGAAGGGAGATGGGGAGGAGGAAAGGGAGATGGGGAGGAGGAATGGAGTGAGAGAGAGAGAGAGAGAGAGAGAGAGAGAGAGAGAGAGAGAGAGAGATGGGAACAGTCTATGCCATTGGGTAATTTTAGATGCATGTAGCTTATCTTTAGTGATTGGTGGAGACAAGGATGGTGGGAGGAACACTAGGATTTCAAAGACAGCATACGGCGTGTGTAGTTGGTATCCAACACACTATACGGGACAACTGAACTTAAGAAAGCTCAGAAAAGAAATATGACGCCTACGTAGGCGTCACCGTATATGCTACTGGGGCTTCATGATGCCACCGTATTGAAGGGGTTAAGAGTCATGTACCCAAACATAGATGAATTTATATCAGGAAGGTTGTAAGTGAGAGACTTATGTTTTGAAAGAAGGACTGGACGTGGTATGTATAAAGGCGGGTTCACACGTGCCAAGTTGCGACTGATATTTTACGTATATAGAGTTTCCAACTGAATATCACTGCCTAGCGACTGAAGAAACCAGTCGCAAAATGAGGCCAACATGTTGGTCTTGTTCAGTTGATTTGCGACTTTATTTATGTTGTGACGTCACGGAGTAAGCTTTGAAAATGTGGTCTCCAGGTGTAGAGAAGATGTTAGAGTTGGTGAGGGAAAAAGAACACATATGGGACCCCAGAAATTAATTATACATTAAAAAAAGCTTGCACAAACTGTTTTTCTCAATGCAGGGTGTTGTTGGAGGTGAGGACTGAAGACTTGTCAGGATTTAATTTAATTGCAATTGTGCATAGTCTTCTTAAGATTAACAATTTTCTCATGAGAAATGTAGACTAATTTAGTGTGGCAGACACTCCTTTCTTTCCTTCTACTTAGCCAGGGACATGTCCACAGGCATTTTTTTTCAGTTGACTCTTCCAGTATGCCAAAAGAAGAGCAACCACAGCTTTAGCATTATCACTGGAGGAACACATCTTGGCGGGTAGCCAAGGCGCCAACTAGACGATACTTTCCAGGCTCTATGTCTGACACTTTCTGACTAGAAGGGATGAGTCGGAAACTCTACGTAAAATTTCGGTCGCAAATTAGCATGTGTGAATCCACCTTAACAAAGTTAAGCAAAGAGGTCCAAGTAAACTTTAAAGAGCAGGCATATAATGTTTGGAGGAGAGAGAAGGGGAAAAGCAGGAGGAGTATTGATAACAGCTCGAGAGGATATATACATGGAGAAGGTACAGTACAGAGATGGACTGGTAGAGGTTTTGAGCATAACAATTAGGACCAGTGGGAGGGATAGGAGGAATATCATAGTAACATACAGGTAACTCTAGATTTACGCAATAGATGCGTTCCAAGAGGCATCGCGTATATCAAAATTCGCGTAAAACAAACATGTAATTCTCATAAGAAACAATAGATAATAAGGGGGATGCAGGATGTAGTCCAAAAAATGTGTACAAAATACTCTATTTATTTGGCTAGATTAACATGTTTTTATTATTTACCATTCTAAATACTAGAAGTGTATTTAAAGTAAAGGGAAAAGCAAGAAATAATAAGAGAAAGCAAAAAATAATAAGAGAAGACAACAAAACAAAGAATACGTAAACAAAACACTCACTGCGTCACTGCCTCCACCACTCACACCACAGTCAGTCACAATCTTCCTCTGAGCTTTACCACTTTATCAAAAATCCACTTGTCAAAAATAACCCCACATGCAGAAGAAGATGAAGGACATTTTGGGGGCCATCTTGGTGAAATATAGGTAGATTGAAGAGATTCTGTCTGTACTCAGTGCTGGCAGACTGCACATGAGGCACGAGAAGAGCGGGAGCTGGATCCAAGATTCTTTAACAACGTCAGAGCAACCTCCTGCTGTGAAATGGCATCCATGAATGCTTGTAGGGGCGGTAACGAGGTTGCTATAAGGTTGCTCTCAGGTTGCTGGGAACACCACCTCTCCAGGTGGTGTTACTGTCTTATATATGCATTTAAGTTCACAAAACAACATTTCTATTAGCTTTTTACAAACCTTGCCCTCAAGAAAGGATTGTTTTGTAATGCATAAAGTGAAATCTTACATGGAATACCAAAAATTAAAGCAGAGATGTGATCGCCCACAGACGAGGTGGAGACTTGTGGCGAATTCATTAGTAATTCACTATCACTCACTGCCACAGAGTCGAGGTTATCTTCATGGCATGAGCGTATGTGAATACTAAGATATGATATCCATTATAGTAGGCAATAGAGGAGTGTAAACATAAATATCGTGAAAGACAACACGCAAGCTAAAAGGGTCACAAGAAGAAGAAGAAGCGGCCGAGTCACCACAAGTCTCCGCCTCGTCTGTGGGTGATCTCATCTCTGCTTTATGTTTTTGGTATTCCATGTAAGATTTCACTTTATGCATGACAAAACAATCCTTTCTTGGGGGCAAGGTTTGTAAAAAGCTAATAGAAATGTTGTTTTGTGAACATAAATGCATATATAAGACAGTAACACCAGCAACCTTGTTACTGTCCCTCCAAGCGTTCATGGATGCCATTTCGTGGCAGGAGGATGCTCTGACGTTGTTAAAGTTTCTTGGATCCAGCTCCTGGCAGCCAATGAGCACTTTTAGGCAGGCTACCAACCTCCACCCACCAACAGCAACGAATCTTTGTGGATGCTATTTTACGAAGGTTGGTATGTGAGCAGGAGATTGCTATATAGGTTGTCTGTACCAACATAGACAACAACCTGCTTCTTGGATCCGGCCCCAGAGCTCCCACCTATCGGCCGGCTGCGGAACTCTGGTGTGCAGTTTGAAATTGTGTCTGGCGCTTAGTTTGAAAATGTGGTTGGGCCAAATCGCATATAAGCAAACCGATCGCGCAAATTAAGTTAATTATAATATCGTAAATCGAACATGCATAAATCGAGTTACCTGTATTTATGTTCTTTGAAGTGTCTAACATATATCAGCACAGTTTCCTGCCTGCTTTGATGCAACCAAAAAACCCTGCTTTGACGCAACCAAAAAACAGAGTAACACTCGGTATTACTTTCATTAGTGTGATGTAACTCTATGCATTGAGCCTTGTTTTGAAGAATATCACACCTTGCTGCAACACTAAAAAGCTTAGATACTGAAAGAAAAAATAATAAACAACATTTTGTGGTAAACTGCTCCAATTTAGCAAATTATTTTTTATATTATATTTATAGTATTTACAAATATTTTTTGTATTTTTCATTTCATAAAACATGGGTTAATTTATGAATATGTAACCATTATACATATGTCTCGTAAGAGAAAATATCGATAAAACGATAAAAAAAGCCTCGCTCAGAAGTCGTATGTCTGGCAGCATCACAGAGCGAGCTAAATTTAAAGCTACTGTGGGACATTTAAAAATGGCGATTTCGAACTTTAACTCGTATTTTTACTTTTCTATGCCCAGTTTGAGTTATATGGAATAAAAAAAGAAAATGGAATTTTTGGTGATCTGGACAAGTATTGAGGAAGTAAATCAATGCTGACCTCTTACGAGTTAAAACCTGTATCAGAATGGGACAATGGTGGTGGTGGGGAGAGAGAGAAGGCCAGAGCTTTGTTTACAACCATGTGTGTGGCCGTTTGATTACAAGGTATTTTCACCACAAATAAACCTTTGATGTTAGTATAAGTTTATAAATGAAAAATGTTATTCTGACGACCACGTCAGCACAACTGGGGGGAAGGGGAGAGGGAGTGGCCAGGGTTTCTTTGTTTACAACCATGTGTGTGGACATTCGACTGTTAGGTATTTTTTTTAGTATTAAATTGAACTTTTGCGTTCAAGTATTGAAAAGTTCAATTATTAAGATGTTCAAGTATTGAGTATCCACTGCATCATGTAACATTGTGTGAAAAATTTCTGGAGCCGTGAAACATAGAGTGACAATCTAGGGTGTATCGTGGTAGTCGTGCATTGTTCCCGATTCATCCTGAAAAAAATAGTGCACCCCTTATTTTTTTGTGATTTATTATTGAATAAATCTTACAAACTTATCGTATTACTATCAGTGTATGTTTGTGTGATTGTCATGCGGCATTCATTGTATTTGTTGCTTGGTCATCGTATTCATGGCTATCAAAAAATTGTATGACAATCCAGATGATAACACGATAACCAACCGAAATGGGGACGATGATGGAACAATAATACAGTGGAGACTCAATACTCGAACGTCTAAATAGTCAAATTTTTCTCTAGTCGAATGCAAATGTTCGACTTAATGCTAAAAAAAATACTTATTAGTGGAACGTCCATCCACGTGGCTGTAAACAAAGGGTCTTTATCTTCCTGCTGCCCGATGTGCCCCACTGCAGCCACTGCAGCCAGATCTGTTGTTTCTTATGAGAATTACAAGTTTGTTTTATGCAAATTTTGATATATATCTTGGAATGCATCTATCGCATAAATCAAGAGTTACCTGTACTGACAATTTATATTGTAGAATATTATGAGATATATATATTGTTTTTGTTCAAGTTACAAAAATTGTTAGCAGAAACATTTTGCTATAAGATAAATTATCAGAATAGTTTATCACAACAATGATATGTATCAGATTATCAGTTATCCAGCAATTATTTATCTCATATTATCAATTTATAAGTATTGTTGATACTTTTGTTTCCAATCTAATGATAATCAATAACTCTGCCTGCATCTGTATTTCTATCTACCTATGATTTAAATTAATTTAAGAGGGAGGTTTCAAGACATTTATTCCATTCTTTTGGCCAACTCTCTTGACCCTGCTTGGGATCTGGTATCTTTCTTAATGGGCATTTTTTTTGTTTTTTGCATTATTGATTTATAGCATTGGTGTTTATCTAATGTTTTTATATTTTGTCCTACCCTATTTTACAATCTATCATGTCTTTTTCAGAGTGATAGATATTATTGATCCCTCCACCAAGACTCTAGGCTCCAGTGAGGGAAAGCAAACCACAACACAGAAGAAAGAAGGTGAAGAGTTAGGGGAGGATGAGGAAGAGCTTCCCGTTGTCAAAGGTGCCTATGTCTTCCTCCACAGTGGCCGTCATCGAGGAACTTATGGGGTGGTAAGCTGCATTGTGTCCCTGCTGTGTTTTAGTTACTCTGAAATTTATATTCTTTATTTTTTTTTAATGATGTTTTATTGTGATTTTGGTGGTAGTTTAACAAGCTTCTGCACTGTCAGTAGGAAAACCATCCTTTAAAAACCATTGTAATAATTTCTATAGTGTTAACAAAACATTCCTTATTAGAGGTCAAGATGCTTAGAGTTAGGATATACTTGCCAAGTTCAGTCACTCCTCTGAGGTTTACCAGGAACTGATATCTCACCATAGACTTCTATTATCTGTAGATAATGTTAAGGCAAGGAAATCACCTAAATTCTATTGATTTTAATCATCTGTAGATAATGTTAAGGCAAGGAGACCACCAAAATTCTCAGGATCAGTAATCAGAATAGAATGAGAAGTAATAGGTTGCGCTTGAAAAGTTGGGTTTAAAATTGAGATGGGATAGAATTAGTTCTCAAATGGAATGGTACATAAATAGAATGTAGTCAGTAATCAGATTATTATTGTGAGTCATGAGGGAACTTTAATTAAAAGGAGAATGGACAGATTGTGGAAAAGGAATATTTCATATAGGGATTGCCAAATGTACCCGTGATGGTTTCCTCCAGTTCCCTATTTTTCTTTAAAGGAAATGTTATTATGTTCTAGACCACTAAACTTATAACATTTTTTTTCATTACCTGCCTCTTTTTACAACAGGTTGAGGTGGTAGATGAGGACCATGTACTCATAAGGGCAGCAGTGGGACAGGCAGTGCTAAGGGAGGTGGAGGGCAACTTGCGTGTGGCCACTCAGAAGGAATACCGAGAATCTTCACGTGTCATCAACAAGGAAATGTATGATAAATTTAAGGTAAATATCAAGATCAAGAAAGAAAATAAGAGGAATGCAGTATACTACCAGTTTATTGTTGGGCTATGTTCTAAAGGCACCTATGAAGTATTAGAATCCATATTTTATTGATGTTACCCCTAAAATGCTAATTTATCATATCTTTTTAACCTGTAAACTAAGTATGTAATAGAATTCTGGCAGCCATAACTGTGGTGCGCCATTATCAACATAGAAAAAAAGTAAATTATTTTTACTGTTATAAGACAAACGATTGAATAGAAAAATATAGGAAAACCAAATATTAGTTGATTATGGGAGGTAGTGAAAGGTGAGCAGTGAGTGGGTGTTTTAGTGAGCTGATAAGTAGTTATTGTAGTGGTGGGAGAGCTGATGGATAGATAGTTGTAGTGGAGAGGATATCAAGATAAAGCACTAAACACAGTGCAATAATAGATAAACTGAGGGAAATTTTATGATCATCTATTTCTATCTGTACAGTAGGCTACATTATTTTTGGGTAGCATAATATAAAGTAAAAATTTCTTGTACCATAAAGATAAGATACAAGCACTTATTTATATGTTCATCGTACAGTGCATATCACAGTTTATGGGTTGGTGAGAAAATCTGCACAGGTACTCACTGATAAAAGGATGAGATGGATGAATTTTGCTGTGCAATGCAATGGTGATGATGATGATAGTGATGTACTGCATAGTATAGCAGAGTATTTATGTCTTCAGAGAGGGCAAATAAGCAAAAATAAGTGATGAATAGCCAAAGGTGGCATAGTTCATGCTATGAACTAGGAAGTGCAGCCCTGTAGGAAAGTGGTGTGGTCCTGTTCTTTTTTTTTTTTTTTTTTTTTTTTTTTTTTTTTTAAGAAAGGCACATCTTCAGCCAATTGGAGACAAGTAAAATCACAAATAGTGCTTGAATTGGTTACTGGTAAAGCAATTGTGTGTGACCTAACATTATGTCTAGATATTTCCTCAACCTATGGTTTTATTTTATGAAATATAGTGGGCAATTTTTTTTCCATGATAAGGTGAGATTTCCTGTGTTGTAGAAATAGTTAAGTTCCAATGAAAAAAAAGTTTAAAAGTGAACTGAAGGCAACTGAACTGTAAAAAAGGGGGTTTACTGTAATAAGTTAAGCAAGGAAGAGTAAAAGCATAGTAATGTAGAAGATAGGTAGAAGATGAATGGAAAAAGATAAAGGAAAAGAATAGTGCATCAGAGAGAGAGAGAGAGAGAGAGAGAGAGAGATGGAAAATATTGGGGGAAATGGGAGGAAAGAGGACAAACAAGGTCTGAAAATGAATTAGTTAATGATAGTGATGAAAGGAAAAGTAGATGCTGATGAAGAGTGTATTTTGAAAGAAGAATAGAGTTTTATAGAAGAAAAATCTACATAATGTTTTAAATGCTCACTGCCAAACTACTTATATGCATTTATTGTCTTACCACCAGGAAGCTGAAGTGAAGAACAATGAAGCAAAGAAGAAAATGCTATGTGAGGAAGATAAAGAAGGTAGTGGGAGTGATAGAGACAGAAAGAGGTCTCAGAAAACAAGGAGTAAAGATAGAAAGGAAGACCACCGAGATGCAGACTCTGAATGTGTCAAATTGAAGCAAGAGGGTAGTGAATGGGATAATAACAGAAAACAAAGGGAAAGTGACAATGAGCAGAAGAGAGACAAGAATGAAGGGAAGAGAGATGAAGCAGAAGTTAGGCCAAGAGAGAACAGTAATAAACAGAGTGAAAAATACAGAGACAGGGATGATAAGAGACAGAGAGACCGAGATGAAGAGAGGCAGAGGAGACACAGGGAAAAGGAATCAGAGAAGCAAAGATATAAGGAGAGGAAACTAGTGTACAGCAGAGAAGAAAGGAAAGACAAATATCAGAACAAAAGAGAGAGTGACAGGAAGGCACAGGACCCACAGGAAAGGCTGTACAAAGACACACAAGCATCAGGAGGCAAGAAACGACAAGAGGAATTCTCTGAAGCACAAGAGACAAAGGCAAAGCAGCAGAGAATGATCACACCACCTTGGGTCCAGGAAAATTTACGAGTGCGAATTATTAACAAGAACTACAAAGGAGGGAAATACCATAAGCAAAAGGTAATTATTATGGGTCATCCTAAGATTATATTCCTTGCACTTATTCTTTCTCAGTACATAGATGGATAGACTGGTTTCACAGTATTTATAAGAATAATGTTCCATATTCTTATTAACATCAACCTTACCCTTTAAAATCTTTTCTCATATACACTTAACCCTCGGCTATCGCGCCCAATTGGGGCCGAAATAGCCGCGCTATAGCCGAAAACGCGATAGCCGAATTGAACAACTAATGGTGAAAATTGTAATTGGTACCACAACCACAAATTTTACTCCTAATATCCCTCATTTTTACTTCTTTTTAAATTACTGTATTATCCATTGGTACCAATTAAAACATGTCAAGGTTATAACATAAAAAAAAAAATTTCATCAGCTCATTGTATTTACTAGAGATGTACCGATGCATTGGTATCGGTATCGGAATCGGCGGTATCGGCCCATTTTTTGGGTATCGGTATCGGCTTATTTTATGCCGATACTTACGATATCTAAAAGGAATTTACTACTTAGTGATATATTCGATATAAGATCTTGATTTCTGAGTAATTTACCTTTGCAAATGGCTTCAAAAAGCTTCTAGAATTGTTCCTATTTCACAAACGTTCTCAGAAGGACTTACAGCATCCCCCAAAACAAAGCCTCCCATCTGATAACGATCGCCGTTCACCAACTCATCCTGGTGTTCAGTGCAGTAATCACTATAAGTAGTAGTATCGGTATTGGTGGTATCGGTATCGATAGTAGTATCGGTATTTGCTCAATTAGGTGGTATCGGTATCGGTATCGGAATCGGCCAAAATTCTGGTATCGGTTTTGGCCAGTGAGCACTCAGATACCTCATGACGTCATGGCTGGGAGGATGAGAAATGGGAGGCTGAAGAAGTGGTGGATTAAACAGATGGAATAGACATTACACTGACTGAAACATGGAAGAAAGAGATTAGGAATGGAATTCAAGTGACTTACACGAATATAGATGGATTTCTGTCTAAGAGGCTAGAATGATGGATTACCTAAGAAACAATGAACCAGACATAATGTGTGTGGTGGAAACAAAGTTAAGGCCTGAAATAAAGCTAGATTGGTTTGATGTAAAACACTACAAAGTATGGAGAAATGATAGAAAAAATAAAGGAGGTGGTGGTATAATGGTTCTTACTAAGGAAGATCTGATAGTGAAGGAGGTGAACTTTAGTAAGGGAAATGAGGAAGTGATAAGTATGCTTATAACAGATGGTAAGAGGGACATTAATATTATAACAGTATACATACCACCCAGAACCAGTGCTTGGAACTATGAACAATATCAAATGGTGATGAGAAATACTCTGGACAGAATGAAGCAAGAACTCATCAGAAAGGATAGAGTGATGATAGTCGGGGACTTTAATTGTAAGGAAATAGTGTGGGAAGACTACAAAGTGGTGAATGGTGGTGAGTGGGCAGAGGAATTGTTAAAGGTAGCAACAAATAACTTGATGGCACAGTGGGTGAGATCACCAACAAGGTGCAGGGGACAGGATGTTGCAGCGACGTTGGATTTGGTATTTACCTGGGGCATCTCCCTAAAAGAGGAAATTGAACATGAATGTCCCTTGGGGAAAAGCGACCATGATGTCCTAAGTTTTGAGCTGGATACGGAATTAAGCACGGAAAAGAGTGTGGAGCACAGGGAGGAAAAATTAAATTATGTTAGGGCAAATTATAACCATATAAGAGAGTTCTTTAATGAAATTGACTGGTCTGTGGTATACCAGGAAGGGGATATGCAATTGAAATATGATAAATTTATGGATTTATATAACTCTGCTGTGAAGAAGTTTGTGCCATATCACAGAAAGAGGACTTTAAATAATAAACAGTGGTTTAATAGAAATTGTGAAGAAGCAAAAAAGAACAAAGAAAAGGCATGGAAGAAACTTAAGAAAAATAGTGATGTATTATCAAGAGAAGTCTACAAAACAGCAAGGAATAGATATGTTGAAGTAAGGAGAACAGCACAAAAGGAATATCAGCAGAGAGTGGTGGAAAACTGTGATAGTGACCCTAAAATGTTTTACAAATTCATAAATGGAAAACTAAATAAAAGGGAGGCAATAGAAAAAGTAAAAGAGGGGGAAGAAGTATATGAGGATGCTAGAGATATAGCTGAAATATTGAACAACAACTTTTGCAAAGTGTTTACAAAGGAGGAGCATTTTACAGGAGAAAGGCCTACAGAAATAAAGCAAATGCAAGACATCATGGTTACTAAAAAAGATATAAGGAAAATTATAAGTAACTTGGATATTAATAAATCAATGGGGCCTGATGGCATATATGGGAGGTTGCTAAAAGAATGTAAGGATCAATTGTTGAACCCCATATTTGATATTGTGGAAACCTCCATACGAACAGGAATAGTCCCGAAAGAGTGGAAAAGAGCTGACATTGTGCCTATATATAAGAATGGTAGTAGAATGGAACCATTAAATTACAGACCAGTATCGTTGACTAGTATATTGTGCAAGGTATGTGAAGAAGTAATTAAAGCTAAATGGAGTGAGTATCTAGAAAGTGAAAACATTCTGAGCGAAAGGCAGTTTGGTTTCAGAAAAGGAAGATCGTGTGTTTCCAATTTATTATGTTTCTATTCAAGAGTAACTGACATACTACAACATAGAAAGGGATGGGGTGGATGCTATTTACCTGGACTTGAGAAAGGCCTTTGATAAAGTGCCACACAATAGACTGATGTGGAAACTAACAAAGGCAACACCCTCCTCCAGGAGGAAGACAGCAAAAATGAGGCAACCACACACACACACCATATACACTTTTTTTCTTTACTTATGGAAAAGGGCCAGCCAAGGGCGAAAAAAAAAGAGAGATTAAAAGAAAAGGCCCACTTGAGTGCTGGCTCTCTACACTGTGTATGAGGAGTATGGGGGCAGGAAGAGGGAAGGTGCCTTGTCTTGGATACTTCTTCCTTGAGAGGATTGTTTACCTCTTAAATAGATGGATCTGCAATAAATATGCTTGTGATGGTTTAACTAACATTTGTTGTCATTGGTCATAACAGTACAAATGGAAATGCTACCACAGCACTTCCAACGCCTAACACAGCTGAACCTCCTGCTGGTGCCAAGACATCCACCGTATCGGTGGATAATGCAGCAACGGGTTGTAGAGGTTGAGCACCATCTCTGAAAGAAAGTTGATAAATAAAAATGCGATGTTTGAGTTACCGAACTATTGTTCGAAAACATCTATTTTGAGTGAAGCAGCTCCAGTGCGGGTTTAGTTGTACTAACTGAGTGCACAATGTACTATCTGTGTAGTACTACGCCTCAGGGTATCGCTGAAACATCTCATTAAAAATGAGGCCCCACGCACACAGGAAACACTATCCTCAAAATAGAATCAGCACAATAGCGCAGTAACCCCTACCTACAATCACAATAGCACAGTCACCCCTACCAATAGGAACCAACTCCCATTCCCGACCTCCCTACATCTCGTTTTCTATCTCTGGGAGGTCCCTCTCCTGATAAGAAGACGCCATTCCATGTGAAGCACGAGAACAGAGTCTGGCGAAGGATGACTGGGGGAGGGAGCGAAGTGGTGGAAGAGGGACCCGATCACTCACACTGGAGCTGCTTCACTCAAAATAGATGTTTTTGAACAATAGTTCGGTAACTCAAACATCGCATTTTGAGGTACAATCAGCTCCAGTACGGGTTTAGCTGCATCACAAGTGGAGGAAGGATCCGCCGCCAGACTATACTGAAAGGGAAGGGTACTGTAAACCTCTAACCTGGCAGAGTGAGAACGGTCCGAGAAAGCAGCATACCTTGACTGGTGTTTGGAGCACGGTCCGGTAGAGCTGAGGCAACCTTTGGGAGGGGTGAGGTCTGGTCCCGTCGGGTGAACGCAGACCTCCCCAGAAGCTACCATCCCCCCCACCCAAAGTCCAACCCGTTGGGTCGGAGAGGGGTGTCCAGGAGGAGTAAGAGAGGCTCTGGAAGCAGCAAAGACTCCCTCTACCAGAGGGTAGGGAAAAGGTCCTGTGTCGTTGCCGTGTAAGATGGGGATGAGGTCCGGACCCGTAGGGTGGCCGACGACCTCCCCTGACGCTGCCATCCCCCCTCCAACTCCGACCCATCAGGTCGAAGAGGAGGGTCCAGGAGGTGAAGGAGGCCCTGCCATGGAGGTGCAAGGGACCTCCTTCAGCATGTGATCCAGATAGCGGGCTACGAAGGAGCGGTCCGAAGCCCACTGTCCATGCTCCCATATCTGGTCCAAGGAGAAGTGGCGAAGGAAAGTCATGGTGGCCGACATGGCCCTCACTTCGTGCCCCTTTGGTGCATATCCTGGATCCACCTCCTCTATCACCCCGCAGAGGACCTTCGAGATGTAGATCCTGGATAGGGGCTTGTGGGTGTCAGGCCAGATGAACAGACGGGTGTGTTGGGGACCGGAAGTCGACCCAACATACCATTGCAAGGACTCCACAGGGCAGAGGGGGTGGTGGTGAAGTCCCTCCATCCACACCTGGAGCACAATGGGGGCCAAGGAGTGTCCTTCCCTCTCATTCTTGGCCAAGAACTTGGGAGAAGGTGCTAGGGAGACCCGTCGCCCATCCCTGGACAAGACCAGCCAGGAGGGGTGCCGGATAAGGGCGTGAAATTGGGAAGCCCTTAAGCTGGAAGCCATGGCCACCAAAAACAGTGTCTTCCGCAAGCTCTGTTGAGAGGTAGAATTAGTAAATGGAGGGCCCCAAAGGAGGGTCAGGACTTAGGAGAGAGACCAGAAGATCCTTGGTCTCTTCACAGGAGGCCGCTGGTGGAAGTGACCCTTTTTCAATAAATCCAGGACCCATCCTCTGATGGTGATGTTAAACCCCAATGACAAGGGGTCCGCCAGAGCAGCCGCATAGGTGGCGACAGTCGGGGCAGCTCTGCGTCTGACATGGAACATATAGGACAAAAAGTCATAAACAAGAGGTAAAGAAATATAAGAAAAAGGCCGATTGCGGAGAAAAAGCTGGAAAGCTTTCCATGCCGACTCGTACTGGCGGAGGGTGGAATCCCTGGACCCCTTGATGACATCAGAGGAGACCGCAGGCGAGAGGGAGGTGGTCAAGCACGCCTGCAGAAACTCCACACATGAAAGCTGGAGGATATTCCAGACTGACGGACACCATGGCCCCGTACCGCCAGTCTTTTGAGAGGTAGAGAGCAGTAGACATTGGCACCAAGGCTGGGCCTTCCAGAGAGGGGCGATGAGAAGGACTCAGCCCCTGAACGTCTCCAGCTTGCGCACCACCGCCGTCATCACCGTCGTCGCTGGGGGAGGAAAAAGATAAACGAACCCCCATGTGTACCAATCCATGAGAAAGGAGTCCGGCCCTCCCGTGGCCATGACCACGTTCCTGGTGATGTACTGTGGGAGCTGATGGTTCTCCGATGTTGCAAACAGGTCCACCTCGGGCAGACCGAACAGCTCCACTAGATCCGTGAAAACCGGGTTGAGCGACCATTCCACTGAGGAAGTAACGCTGCGGGACAACGTGTCTGCCCAGACATTATCCCTGCCCGGCACGTGCACGACTGACAACGTAAGATGGCGCGACGCTGCCAGGTTGAAGAGGGCCTCGGATGTCCTGAGGAGGGAGATCGACCGGGAGGAGCCCATCCTCTTCACACACTGGACTGCCACTATGTTGTCCATGTAGAAGCAGATGTGGAGTTGCCGGAGGTCCGCCTGTTGCTGAAGGAAAAGCAGAGGCACCATTAACTCCCTCACGTTGACGTGCCTCTGCGCGTCGGCCTGCTCCCAGCGTCCCCGGCCCTGTCGACCGTCGGACGCCTGGAAGCCCCAACTGCTGTCCGAAGCATCTGTGTAGACTTGGAACTGCGGCGCTGACAGCCTCCAAGGAACCGCAGTCTCCAGAAGGCCCAAAGACAACCACTGACACAGCAGCCGGTGAAGGTGTGGTGGAACCGGGCACAGATGGTGCAGGGCCGCCTGTGGAAACACCCTGTTGCCTTCCCACCAGAGCCTCCTGCACCACAGAGGCCCCAGCGGTGTCACCTGGGCTGCAAACGTCAAGGAGCCCATGAGCCTCATCCACATGCGGTGGGTGAAGGTGGTGGACTAGGAGGCCCTCCTGACCCGCTGCAGGACCTTCCTCCGATTGTCCTTGGACAGGCGGATGGTAGAAGTCCAAGTATCCCACCACATGCTGAGCCATTGCAGATCTTGAGTGGGCTCGAGACGAAACTTGGGGAAATTGAAGTGAAACCCGAGGGATTCGCTGATGGAGACGGTCCTGGCATTTGCAGCTCGGGCTTCCTCCCTCGAAGACCCTTGGACGAGCCAATCGTCCAGATACATTATAGTTCTAATGTTGACGTCCGCCAGCATTGATGCCAGAGTCTTCGTGATCTTGGTGAAGACCCGTGGTGCGATGTTCAAACCGAAGGGCAGGACTGTAAAACGCAGGACGTAGGAGCGGTCCTGCACTGCCAGGTAGGAATGGAAACGCGGACCTATCGGCACATGCCAATATGCATTGGCGAGGTCCAGGGAGGTCAGCCAAGAGTGCGGAAGAAGGAACTCCCTGACCTGCTTGAACGTCACCATCCTGAAGTGATGACACTCGATGTGGGCGTTGAGAGCAGAAAGGTCGACGACCAGTCGAAGGTCCTGCCTGTCCCACCAAGGGACCAAGAAGAGACGGGACAGGAAGACAGGGCCGGAATACTCCTCCAGTACCCCTTGGAGGAGCATCTCCTGCAATATCGCCGAGAGCTGAGGCGATGTTGATGAGAAGGGAGGAGGCATCCGTAGACGTGGGGCACGGCCTTGAGCCCACTCCCAAGAGAGGCCCCGACAAACCACCCTGCCCGCCCACGTGCCGACCGGCCACTTGTCGGCCGCGTTGGACAGGCGACCCAGCACTGGAGAGTCACCGCCGCGACACCAAGGGCGCTGCAGTGGTAGTCCGAAAGGGCTGGCCCAAAGCCCTGCGGGTAGAGAAACCGCCGTCCCGACCCGGCGGAGCTCTCCTATCCCGTGAAGAGGACTGGGCCTGGCAAGAAGCTGACGGGTAGGGGAGGAATCTGTTGGAGGTCCTCTGGAAGCACAATGGGCCTGAGTGATGGAAGAAGCCATCGCCGGAGCCCTTGCCAGAGGGCGATGCGCAGCAGAGGCAGAAGGTTAGAGCACAGGAGTGATGAGGACACCCATGCGTTCAGATCCTGCCTCTGTGACAGAACCGTCAAGATCTTCTCTGCTGTCATCAAGGCCTGAAAAGAGGAAAAGGCATCCAACGCAAAAGCCTAGTCCTTTTCGGTCTGCCTCACTGTCTCTGACGAAGGGGTGGCAAAGGGAGGAGGAAAGGAGGGTGGAGAACGCGCTGACAGCTAAACTCCCACCCGGGTGTCCAGAGAACCCCCTAACTGGAAGTAGAGGAGTCTTGGGCTTAGCTGACGGTCTGGGAACAGGAGCACTTTGGGCCTGTGCCGCTGACTGATCCCACCAGTCCCTGGCCACCATAAGGAACTGGTCTGCCTGGCCCGCCGTCCATGACACGTCCATCGAGCGCCGCATCAACTCCTCACCCTCGGAGGAAAGGGAAGGAGGAGACAGGCCTGCAAACAAAGAGAGGACTGAGAGGGAGCACGAGAGCTCGTCCACGGTCGGTAACGGCAAGGTAGGAGTAGGCTGGGACTCTTGAAAGAGAGGACGGAAATGCCAGGATGGAAGAGGAGAGTGGCATGACGTCCCCCAGCACACCTCCTGACCAGGCACTGGAACTGCCTCCCCCTGGGTGGCCCCATCTCGGCTGAGTAAGATGGCCAACCCGGCGACCTGTGACACCTGCCAATCTGGAGGCACAGGAGCCCACGACTCCGGAAGAACCTCCGGCTCCAATTCCTCCTCCGAAGGGGAGGTGTCCGAGACAGGGGACGAATCCCCCCGTACGGCTGAGATGCCGGACTAGAGAGGGGAAGTGGTGTAGCAGGGTGAGGGTCCGCCACCAGAGGAGAAGCCGAGGACTGGGCATACGGCAGAGGAGCAGTAGAGGAGAGATGGTCCAAAATCCCCGAGAGGCAGAGGCTCAGAGGGGGGGGGGCAGGGGAAGCCGAAGGCAGCACCACTGGAGACGGATCCCCGGGCATGGGATCGTGAAGTACTGAAGATGGCCCCGGTACCGGCTCCTTCACGACCGACGAGGGGGGGGTAGGAGCGGCCAGCAGAGGACGGGGTAGACGGGACCGCTGTCCGAGAGCCTCGGCCCATGAAAGCCAGGCAAGGCTTCGTCCTTCCAGACCGCATGCTTCCCCTTCCTCTTGGCCAAACGCTGCACTGCCTCCCATGATCGGCGCAGCGAAGTGTACTGGAGGCAAAGCTTATCAACCTTGCCCACAGATTGGAGGAATTTCACACTCTCGGCACTTCTCACACTTGTCAATGTCAAACAAGAAGTCTTTGGAAACACAAGGATGATGGGGCACACACAAGTCATGGCCATCGCATGAAAATTCGTATGCGCACCCTTTTCCATTAGAGGAAAACTCGCACTTGGTAGGTATGAGGAACTGAAAAGATATCACATGTAAAACACTACCTTATCGCCCCCAACACGGGCTTAGGAGACGCACAACACTCGGCGACGCAAAAGACCGCAAAGTACGTCAAAACGCCATAAAAGTGGCTTAAAAACACTGCACACGCACAGGTAGCTGAACAGCAGAGGCCATGAGCAAACACTTTGCCCCACAGCGAATGAAAGGGCCACTAACACACTCGAGAACACCTGCCAGCTCCCCCACCATATGGTCACTAAACACTCATATTAAAAGCACCACACTGCACTAAAACACACGAAAAGGGCATAAATCCAAGATTCTTGCCAAATAGCAAGAGGAATAGCTGAAGAGAAACACCCAGACAAAACACCGGCTCTAAGAGCCGGCGATTCAGGCGTTATCGAGTGTAGGTCCGGCTACCACGAGCGCTGAAACATGGAATGGTGTCTTCTTATCAGGAGAGGGACCTCCCAGAGATAGAAAACAGGATGTAGGGAGGTCGGGAATGGGGGTTGGTTCCTATTGGTAGGGGTGACTGCGCTATTGTGATTGTGGGTAGGGGTTACTGCGCTATTGTGCTGATTCTATTTTGAGGATAGTGTTTCCTATGTGCGTGGGGCCTCATTTTTAATGAGATGTTTCAACGATACCCTGAGGCGTAGTACTACACAGATAGTACATTATGCACTCAGTTAGTACAGCTAAACCTGCACTGGAGCTGATTGTACCTCAAAATAACAAGTAAAATATATATATATATATATATATATATATATATATATATATATATATATATATATATATATATATATATATATATATATTTAGGTGCACCTATCTAACATTTTGTAATGAAACTACTTTTTTGGGGGAGGAAGATCTTTTTTCTATTTTCTTAATCACCCCAAACATGTAAAACATTGATTTGCAATGAAAATGGTTGCTAGATTCATTCAAAGCGCATAAAAATTATCAAAATAAAAATTCTCACTCGTGACAATAATACAAAATAAATAAATAAATAAACCAAACTTGGTTATACCTAACTTAACTAAGCCTAATCTAACCCATCTTAACAAATTGACAGGAAATTAACTAAACATTACCTAGCATTGATGACAAATTTGGTAAGAAAATGAATTAAACCTAATGTAACCAAACTAAACATAACTAAATCTACCTTAACAATGAACTAAATCTAATCAAACCAATTATATACTTCCCTAATCTAAACTAACTTAACTAAACCTAACCTGACTTACCTTAATGATAAATTTGGTAAAACTAATGTCTTAGGAGCTAACAATTTCCAGTGGTAAAGATATGTACCACTGTATTATAATGTGAGCAAGTAGTTTGCTGAGAACTTTTTCTTTATGTCATGAGATGTAATAGCACCGTAATCTAACCCCCTAAAATGAATAGTATATGTGCAATATGGAATGAATGAAACAAACTGTCTAATATGAAAAATATTAATGTTGCAAAACTTACCTATTGTAGTTGGAGTGTGGGGCAGGCAGAGGTCGAAGATATAGTGTCAGAAGCCACTTTTTACTGGGGTAACCACTGTCCCCTCAAGGTGGCATCCAGCTGTCACCGTCTCCCTCTCACACACCTGCTAAAGTTCACTTTCCCTAAGAATCCTTGTATGTCAGCCCCATATATCTTGGCTGCACGCTCTAACTGATACCTCTTATCAGTTCTGTGTCACTTACGTAGTTCAGCCAACACGTCTCTACGATCACGAAAACTTTTCAGGTGGCGTTGTCGCTGTCCCACTGCCTCCGCCATGTTGACTCTTATGATTCGACATAGCGATGCTATTCTTGCTCCCACCCAAACATAACGGGACCGCGAGTTTATGATGAGCTTACATGAGACATAAGACTTATGTTTCACATAAGTCATGGTGTCTGCCATCTTGTGGACTTATGATTCCCTTACATGGAATCATAGTTTTATAAATACGGCCCCAGGTTCCAACACCTGCTGGATGTTGCTTCTCCTGGGAGGTGTTTTCACATGTTCTGTCGGTATGGCTTCACGGCAGCGAGTGTGACATCTGGGGAGTGCATGTATTGTTCAGGATTCGAGTGGGGCTCATAGTGTCCTGTCTCCATGTCTCCATTTATCTAATTTTTCTTCAAAATTATGCATATTATGTGCTGTAACAACTTAATCACTCAATGCATTCCAATTTTCCATTGTTCTATGTGGAAAACTGTATTTTCCAGTGTCCTTCACACACTGCCTCATCCTAATCTTCTTTACATGTCCTTTGTCCTTCTAGCTTCTTCTGTTACCAGCACCAGGTCTTCCTTGTCTATCTTTTCAATGCTATTTACTATTTTATACATTGTTATTAGATTTCCTTGTTCTCTTCTATCTTGTAAGGTTAGCAATCCCATTTTCTTCACACTTTCTTCATGTTAGGTCCTTTAGTTCTGGCACCATCTTTGTAGCTATCTTCTGCCATTCTAATCTTCGTATATCTTTTTTAGAGCTCAGTGACGACACCACTGTTGCATATTCCAGCTTAGGATGTATCATGCTTGTGATAATTTTTCATCATATCTTTGTCCGTGAATTGAAATAGCACTATTATATTAGTCAACTTTTTATATGCTAAAACAAATCTTAATGTGTTTTTTGGAGTTCAGATTTTCCTGTATAATCACTCCCAGATCTTTTTCCTCTTTAGTCTTCATTATTTGCTCCTCTCCCATCCAATAGTTCCATACCGGTGTCTCTCTCTCTCTCTCTCTCTCTCTCTCTCTCTCTCTCTCTCTCTCTCTCTCTCTCTCTCCTAGTTCCAATGCGTGATATTTCTTGGCCTTGGACTGCAATTTCCACTTCTTACTCCACATGTAGATTTTGTTTATATCTTCCTGCAACAGTGAACAATCCTCTCAGGTTTTGATTACTCTTAACAGCTTTGCATCATCAGCAAACATATTAATATAACTGTTTACCCCATTGTGAATGTCGTTTACATATATCTGGAACATAATGGGGGCTAACACTGACCCTTGTGGCACTCTAATTGTTGTTTTACCCCAAGATGAGTATGTATCTCTGATCACAGTTCTCATCTCCCTGTTCTTCAAATAATCCCTTATCCAGTCTAACAAAGTTCCTCGCAATCCTCTTATGCTCTCTAGTTTCCAAAGAAGTCTGCTGTGAAGGACTTTATCAAAAGCCTTTTTTTGTCCAGATATACTGTGTCCACCCATTCATCTCTGCTTTTCAGTCCTTCCACTATTGAGTAGAAACTTAATAAGTTTGACACATGACCTTCTTGTCCAAATTGTCTGATATAACTTGTTCTTCTTCCAGATGTTTAACCCATATTTGTTTGATAACTATTTCACATAATTTCCCCACAACACGTGTAAGTGACACCGGTCTGTAATTTAATGACTCAGTTGCCTTTCATCCTTTAAATATTGGTATTACGCTGGCTCTCTTCCATGCGTGTATGCGTGTGTGTGTATTTTTACAAGCATTTTGTTATTAAGTTATTCTTTTATTTCAGTGTGATAAATTTTAATCTATTGACTAAAATTAATATGCATTCTTTTCATACTGATATATTATTTATTTTCCTAAATAAAATTGAGTTTGTCATTTGTAGCAGTGGAGGGGGGCAGGGATATGCAACAGTAGAAGATAATAAAGGGTACAATTGATGAAAATGTTTGGACAACTCTGTGCTAGTGTATGCTGGGAAAATATAGCACTGGACTATTAAAGATAAGAGTGGTGAGAGGGGATCAGAGCAATAAGGAGGATATCTAATTACAGGAAGAAAGTAGTAGTCTCTGTTATGGTCATCTTAGAAGAATTTTTTAGGAACAGACGTCAATCATTTCTTTTCTTTTTATGTAAGAGGTGCACTACTATTTTTATTTTTTTATGTAAAAAGATGCACTGATGGGTAGACATCATTTATGCTTATATATTTAAGTTAGCCTGTATACTGTCACTTATGTTTTCTCACAAGTATGTGTAGGCTTACTGGCTTTTTCCAGTTTCCTGTAAATTTGTTTGTCCTAAAATTTTGCTTGTTGCCTCCTTCATCCTGAAAAGCCAGGCAGTCAAAATTTTAGAGGAGTAAAATAATTCTGCTTCATTCCATTTTATTCCTCAGGAATTTCAACTTGACTTGCTGATACCAAACATGTTCCCACAATCTCTCAGGTAGTGGTGGTGAGTGTGGTGACGGCTGAGAGCTGTGAGTGTGTTGTGGATGGTGGCCAGCTCCTGGATGGTGTTGACCCAGCCTGGCTGGAAACAGTGATCCCCAAACAACCTCCAATGGTGGTGATGGTGGTACGGGGACGATACAATGGACAGGTGAGTGTTAGTGATAATTTTGCCATGTGTGGCCAGGATGCTGAATTCATTTTTACCAAAGAAAAATAAGTTGAAGCCAAGATGTGGAATGGAAACAAAGTTTAATGAACACAATACTGAATGACTATGAAGCCAAACAATTATGATTATATAATCACAGTTGAACCTTGCGTTACAAGCATCTCGAGTTAACAAGTTATCTGAGGTACATGCCATTGCCCAGTCAATATTTTGCTTTGACTTACAAGCCAAGATTCGAGTTATAAGCTAGCTCTTGGTACACTGTCATTTTTTGACACAACAAATGCTCCGCATGCTGCGTCTGATGTATTTAGTTTATGCTTTTTTGTTTTTGTTTTTTCACCATGGAAGCATTTCACATAATGTGCTAGTGTTTTGTGCCTTTTGTGGAGTTATTTAGCCAAATTTACTTTGTCTGAACATGGGTCTTAAGGAAGTGGCACTATGTAATGACACGTGCCTGTCTTACTTCCGAAACGTTCTGAAAAGGAAGTTGAAACAAATCTACTTGGAGAACTATTTTGTGAAACACTGTGGGTACATTCCATGGGACATTATTCCCCCCTGCATCCTCCTGCTCATCATTTGCTTGGGACAGTCAGTCACCTGTTACACTGGAGCATTACTAAAATTAATGGCTGGCAGGCTGCTCTTTCATATTAAAAAAATTTGTTGATGAACCTGTACTAGATGCTGTAGACATTATTCATAGAAGAAATGAAGTTTTAAGTAGGCAAGAGGAAAAGATGAGAACCCTTTGAATGGTTTGTTTTACAACCCTCTTCAGGAGGTAAGCGTATCACCCTCCCACTTCTGGAAACTTCTAGAGCTCATTTTAGTAGAATGTACCCCATGTGGATGAAAACAAGAAAGCATGGCATAAATCAATGAAGAAAGCTAAGTTAAGCTCGAAAGTCTTAATAGTCAAACTTTTCAATACTCAAATGCAAAAGTTAAATTTATTACTTGAAAAATACCTAATTGTCAAATATCCATACACTTGGTTGTAAACAAAGGCTCCCTTACTTCTCCCTCCCCCCTCCTCCAGTTGTGCTGTTGCAGTCATCAGAATAACATTCTCATGTGTTCTGTTTGTAGTTTGTCATTTATAAACTTACATTAACAGCAAAGACTTATTAGTGGTAAAAAATATCTGGTAATCTAAGGACCACACATGTGGTTGTAAACAAAGCTCTCCTCTCTCCCTCCCTGCAGCTGCTATTGTCCCCTTTTTTTTCTTTTAATTTTTGTTTTTATTGATTTTTTTTTTGTAGGATAGAGGGCCAGCCAAGGGCAAAAAAGAAAAACAATAGAAAAAAAAAAAAAAGGCTCTCTACAAGAAAGAAAAGCTTCAGCCAAAATTAGGGAGCAAATGCCTTGCCCTCCGAAAAGAAGACAAGTTGTAGGAAGCCGGAAATACAGAGGCAGGAAGGAAGTTCCAAAGTTTACCAGTGAAAGGTATGAATGGTTGAGAGAACTGGTTAACTCTTGCATTTGAGAGTTGGATAAAATAGGGATGAGAGGAAGAAGAATGTCTTGTGTATTGAGGCTGCAGGAGGGGAGACATGCAGTTAGCAAGTTCAGTAGAACAGTTAACATGAAAATAGCAATAAAAGATAGAAAGAGATGCAACATTTTAGCAGTGAGAAAGAGGCGGAAGGCAGTCAGTCAGAGGAGGGGAGTTGATGAAATGAAAAGCTTTTGATTCCACCCTATCTAATAAAACTGTGTGACTGGAACATCCCAAAACATGCGAAGAGTACTTCATACAGGGGCGGATAAGGCCCTTTTACAGAGTTAACAGTGAGGAATGGAGGGGTGAGAAAAAGTGGTGGAGACACCTCAGAACACCTAAATTCATTGAAATTGTTTTTAGCAAGAGATGAGATGTGAAGTTTCCAGTTTAGATTATGAGTATACGGCAGACTGAGGATATTCAGTGTGGAAGAGGGAGACAGTTGAGTGTCATTGAAGAAAAGGGGATAGTTGTCTGGAAGGTTGTGTTGAGTTGATAGCTGGAGGAATTGAGTTTTGAGGCATTGGAAACTACTAGATTTTCTCTGTCTCAATTGTAAATCTTAGAAAGATCAGAAGTCAGGCATTTTGTGGCATCCCTGCATGATCTGTTGACTTCCTGAAGGGTTGGTTGTTTCTAAAAGGACGTGGAAAGATGTAGGGTGGTATCATCAGTGTAGGAGTGGATAGGGCAAGTAGTTTGGTTAAGAAAGAAGGTCAGTAATGAATAATAGAAAGAGAGTGGGTGACAGGACAGAACCCTTAGGAACACCACTATTAATAGATATAGAAGAAGAACAGTGGCTGTCTACCACAGCAACAATAGAATGGTTGGAAAGAATACTTGAAATAAAGTTGCAGAGTGAAGGATAGAAACCGTAGGAGGGCAGTTTTGAAATCAAAGCTTTATGGCAGACTCTATCAAAAGCTTTTGATATGTCTAATGCAACAGCAAAAGTTTCACTGAAATCTCTAAAAGAGGATGACCAAGACTCAGTAGGGAAAGCCAGAAAATTACCAGTAGAGCGACCTTGACGGAAGCCATACTGGCGATTAGATAGAAGATTGCGAAGTGACAAATGTTTAAGAATCTTCCTATTCAGGATAGATTCAGAAACTTTAGACAATCAAGAGATTAAAGCTATAGGGCAGTAGTTTGAAGAATTAGAATGGTCACCTTTTTTAGGAGCAGGCTGAATGTAGGCAACCTTCCAGCAAGAAGGAAAGGTAGAAGTCGATAGGTAAAGTTGAAAGAGTTTAGCCAGACAAGGTGCAAGCATAGAAGCACAGTTTTTGAGAACAATAGGAGGGACCCCATCAGGTCCATAAGCCTTCCAAGGGTTTAGGACAGCGAGGGCATGGAAAACATCATTACGAAGAATTTTAATTGTAGACATGAAATAGTCAGAGGGAGGAGGAGAGGGAGGGATAAGCCCAGAATCATCCAAGGTGGAGTTGTGAGCAAAGATTTGAGAGAAGAGTTCAGGTTTAGAGACAGAAGAGATGACAGTGGTGTCATCAGGATGAAATAAACGAGAGAAAAATGAAAAAGTTAAGTTATTGGATATGTTTTTGGCCAGATGCCAGAAGTCTTGAGGGGAGTTTGTGTTTGAAAGATTTTGACATTTTCTATTTATGAAGGAGTGTTTGGCAAGTTGAAGAACAGACTTGGCATGATTTTGAGCAGAGATATAAAGTACGTGAGATTCAGGAGATGGAAGGCTCAAGTACCTTTTGTGGGCAACCTCTCTATCATATATAGCAAGAACAGGTTGTGTTAAACTTAGGTTTATAAGCATTAGGTTGAGATAGAGAATGGGGAATGTACACCTCCATGCCAGACATTATCATCTCTGTTATGCATTCAACACACAGAGATGAGTCTCTGACACGGAAACAGTAATCATTCCAGAGAAAATCAGCATAATACTTACCCCCAACTGTCAGAGTCAAAATGCCAGAGGCACCTCCACTTTGGGAGATCCTGAGAAGGGATTGAAGAAATAGGATAAGATACAGAAATGAGATTGTGATCGGAAGTGCCCAATGAAAATGAAAGAGTGACAGCATAAGCAGAAGGATTAGAAGTGAGAAAGAGATCAAGAATGTTGGGCGTGTCTCCAAGACGGTCAGGAATATGAGTAGGGTGTTGCACCAGTTGCTCTAGGTCATGGAAGATAGCAAAGTTGAAGGCTAGTTCACCAGGATTGTCAGTGAAGGGAGAAGAAAGCCAAAGCTGGTGGTGAACATTGAAATCTCCAAGAATGGAAATCTCTGTGAAAGGGTAGAGGGACAGAATGTGTTTCACTTTGGATGTTAAATAGTCGAAGAATTTACTATAGTCAGAAGAGTTAGGGGAGACATAGACAGCATAGATGAATTTAGTTAGAGAGTGACTGTTGAGTCGAAGCCAGATGGTGGAAAACTCGGAAGATTCGAGAGCGTGGGCACAAGAGCAAGTTAAGTCGTTCCACACATAGACGCAACATCCAGTTTTGGAACGAAAATGAGAAAAGAGAAAGTAGGAGGGAACAGAGAAGGGGCTACTGTCAGTAGCCTCAGACAGCTGTGTTTTGGTGAGGAAAAGATGAGGTTTAATAGAGGATAGGTGGTGTTTCACAGATTGAAAATTAGATCTTAGACCATGAATGTTGCAGAAGTTAATGTAGAAAAAGTTGAGGGAGGTGTCAAGACGTTTGTGGTCGTCATCTAGAGAGGAGTCTGACCTGGGGAAATATGTGGCTTCATTTCCAAAATATTAATTATTAATTTTTTTAAATGTGTATTTGATCATATGGTTATAAAGCTAAAATGGTGTTTACCCTCAATATACCCATATTGAATTGAATATGTGTGCCGCCGAATCCCTGGACTACTGATCTATGACTGATAAGTTAATTCTTCACCAGACTGCAGTTAGTGAACACGTGCGCCTTTCACTCACCTAACACACCCGTCGTTGCTTCCCTATCCCCTCTGTCTCACCACTGTATTGTGATTTTCACAAGCCAGAAATTATCATGGCTCCACCCAGAAATTCCAAGAAACAAAAGATCAATTTAGAAATGAAGGAGAATGTTAAGTTATTGAAAAGGCATGAAATGAAACAAACTCATCCCATCTCCACCTACACTTACTCCCCACTGGGAACATTGTTTGTTATAAATAAACCTCTTACAAGATTCTTCGCAATGATAAACACTGGAACTTGCTGCCTTCTTCTATATACGACTTGACTTCTTTTAAGAGGGAGGTTTCAAGATAATTGTCACAGACTTTTGGCTAACTCTATTACTCTTTAAGGGAACTGGCAATCAAATAGGTCCTATTTTTTTTTTATATTTTGTTGCTCTTGGCCAGCTTTCCCTCTTTCTTAAAAAATGTCATGATTGCACTACTGCTATCTTATTTATTTCTAAACCTGAATCCTTAGCTCAATTCTATGCTAAAAATTCTATCTTGCATGATGCAGGACTTGTTCCTTCCTCCCTTTACTCAGACTTCTTTTTATATAGTATTAAAAATCTTCACAATGATGTATCCAGGCCCTAGTGGCCTAAACCCTCGGAAGGGTTATTGACCTGACGGGATTCCTTATATTGTTCTCCAAAACTGTGCCATGTTATCACGCTTAGTTTTAAACTCTATCAACTCTGTCTGTCAACATCCACCATTTCCTTTTGCTGGAAGTTTGCCAACATTCAACTAGTTCCCTAAAAAGTGTGACTTTTAATCTCTCAAACTCCTATTGCTTTTATTTCTTGCCTATCTAAAGTTTTTTATGTATATCTTCAACAGGAAGATTTTTATACATCTATCACTTCACAACCTTCTATATGATCACCATTATGGCTTCCGACTAGGCCACTCAACCATTGATCTTCTGCTTTTCCTTATTGAGTCTTCGTCATCTTATGTTAGAAATTTTGATGAAACCTCTATTGTTGCAATAGACATATCTAAAGCAATAGAGCCTGGCACAAAGCTTTGATCTCCAAACTATCCTCCTATAACTTCTATCCATTCTGCAACTTTTTCTTAAGTTTTCTTTCTGACTGTTGTTTGTTATTATACATAATACTACAATTCATAATTATTCATTATTGCTTAAACCCACATTCTCACAGAAAACTTACACCATGTCTAACACCTTAAGAAAAAGAAACAGAAGAAATACTTGGTGTCCTTTCTTGTTTTCTTTCATAAGACACCCAGCCTGTTTTCTACTCCCAGGTACCACCCATCAGGCTAATTCCCTCATTTGCCTCTTTGCTGTCACAGGGCTTACTTGTTGTCTTCAGCTCAGTGCTTGCACCGGTTACTTGTTGTTTTTTCCTTTTCAGCAGCAGTTGGGTTTGTCTGTCTTCTACAGGGAGATTGTAAATGTGTTATCATGCCACATAAGTGTGTGAAGTGTTCTCGCTCCCTCCCGTCACTTACAGTGGACCCTCATGGGGAGTGTCTGTCATGTAGGGAGGTGTTTTGTAGCCTTGCTTCCCATTGTGATTGCTGTAAGGCCTTATCCCACGACCAGTTTCCACTTCTTTTGGAAGGTATTAAAGACCATACCAAGAGGAGGAAGGCTTCTCCTTCCGGTAAGCGTAAGTCTTCTCCTAAGTCACGGCAGCTGCAGAAACGCATGTGTAAGATGGAGATGTTAAACCAGCTTTTCCTCTTCCTCTCTTCTTCCCTTCTCTGGTTTTCAGACTCCAGCATCACAGGTAGACAATTCCCAGCTGGGAAAGAGCAGTGCTATGCAGAAGCCAGGGCGGGCCAGACCAGCTGGTGCTGCTGGTCCTGAGGTCAAGATGGTACCAGCATCTGCCACAGACCCAACATCAACAACAGATGGCTTTCATGCCTTAGTTCTGGGGACAGATAAGGCAGTGGTACTTTTCACACTGTTTATGTCGGTGAGGTTGACAACAGTCATCCGGCCCCCATGCTCGGTGGCCTCCCCACTACTCATGATAGGTAAGTTGGCATCTGCCATACAGCTCTCATGCCTGGCACGGCCAGACTCCTATCTGGGATATTGATAGTGGCATCTGTTATACAGCTCCCATGCCTGGTAGCCAGCCTCTTATCCCCTCCCGTGGTTTTATCCACAGTACAGGTAAGGAAATGCCCGGTGCTCTTGGTACCTTTGGCAGTGTTTACGGTGATGGCGTTGGTGACAGTCATTCGATTCTCATGCCCAGCAGCTGCCTCACTATTCAGGATACGGAAGTTGGCGTTTGCCACACAGCTCCAATGCCTGGCAGCGAGACTCCTTTCCAGGATGTTAAGGCTGGCGTCTGCCATACGGCTCCCATGCCTGACGGCCAGCCTCTTATTCCCTCCTGTTGTTTTATCCGCGGTACAGGTAAGGAAATGCCCAGTGCTCCTGGTACCTTTGGCAGTGTTAACGGTGGTTGGGTTGGTGACAGTCATTCGGCTCTCATGCCTGGCGGCTGCCCCACTACCCAGGATACGGAGGTTGGCGTCTGCCATGCAGCTCCAATGCCTGGTGGCCAGACTCCTTTCCAGGATGTTGAGGCTGGCGTCTGCAATACGGCTCCCATGCCTGAAGGCCAACTTATCATTCCTTCATGTGGATTAGGCACAGGTAAGACTATTTCACTTTCTTCGGTGGTGGAGTTTGGACACAGCCATGCTGCTAAAGTACCTGGTGGCCTTCTCCCTACCTAGAATATGAGTGCTCATGTCAGCTACAAGGCTCCCATGCCAAACGACCAGACTCATGTCCCTTGTGTAGGGGTAGGTGTGTGCCCCTCGGCTCCCATGCCTGGCGGCCATCCTCTTCCTTGCAGTGGTTTGGACCATGTGGACCCTAGTAAGTCTGTGCCGGGCAGCCTTTCACTTATTCTGAAGGCTTCTATTGAGGTGTGCCAACCAACTCCTGTGCCTGGTGGCAGTGGGGTGGGCCAAGGTCTTTCTACTCCGATGTCAGTTGGCCATCCCCTTTCTGCAGCCAGGACCTGTGAGATTGATGAGGAGGAAGTGCCTCCCAATCAAGGTGTTTCCCAGTTTTTGCATCTCATAGGCAAAGTGAGGGCCTATCTTCATCTATCTTCTCCTGAGGCTCCTTCCTTGTCCCAGCTTACATGTGTAGAAAGGGTACAGGGCTCAGTTTTGCCCCGCCAGCCCTAACTTACTCTCCCATGGTCGCTTATGGCTCAAGCTGTCCGTGAGAAAGCCCAATGCAGATCCCTGAAGAAGTCTAAGTCTTGCTCAGCCAATTTTCAGTTTTGTAGGGACTGGTATGGCTGGGTCATGTCTTTTTATCTGCCTGAGGGATCCTCTCTGGCTCCTCTGGATAATGAGGAGTTGAGTGGTCTATGGCTGGTGGGCAACCCAGCAGTCTCAGTCTCCTCCTGTCTGTTACATAAATGGAGAAAGTGTGTGGCTCCATGGCTGACATTGCCTCTTGGACAGACCAGGTTTTGGCTACATGGGCTGGTGCTGCTTCTAGCATGGAGCAGGGTGTTTTGGAATTTTTGTTGGCATTGGCCAAGGCTAATAAGAACATTCTTCGTCCTGCTGAGGAGCTACGTTGTAGACTCTTTATGTTACGGAGACAAGCTGTAGTGGATTCATTGCCTTGTACCTTTTCTGACGGAGAAGCTCCAGCTTCTTACTTCTCCCTTTTCTAACGTCCTATTTGACCCAGCGGTGGTGGCCAGGGTGCAGGACACTGAGCACTTGGCTTCTCAGCAACATGCACTCTCCTCTGTGGTATGAGGGTTGGCCTATTCTTTTCAAGGTTCAGCCTCTGCACCACGTGGGAACAAGATAAAAGGGCAGACAAGGAGGGGTGTGTTTCTTAGTGTATCTTTGTCGGCTCCTGTCCCCAGGCCCTTCACTACAGGGGTATCCTTTCGGGCCAGGGATTCTCACAGTGGAGGATCCCATGGTCAGGGCAGATCTTGCTAGGGAAGTAGTTTGCTCTCTTGTGCGTGTGGACACTTACCTGCAGCAACACTGGAGAGAGTGGATGGAGGTTGGGGAAAGAGAGTGGGTAGTGAAGACTCTGTGTTATGGGTTTGTTCTCCCCTTTTTGCATCCCCCTCCTATGTCTGCCATACCCATAGAGTTTGTGAGTTATGCAGAGGCGTCAGATTGTCATGTGTCCTTGGACTTAGTGGTGCAGGATGTGTTGGGCAAAGGGGCTATAGAGCTTATGGTGGGCAAACTAGAAGGCTTTTATGCCCATATGTTCCTCGTACCCAAGGTAACAGGGAGTTGGAGACTTTTGTTCGACCTCTCAGTTTTGAACAAGTTTTTAGTGGTCAGCCCCTTCCAGATGGAGAGTCCATGAACGTGAGGGATTGGATGGTGTCTCTGGATCTGAGGGATGCATATTTCCAAGTTCCAATCCACCCTCATTCTTGCAAGTACCTGCTGTTAATTTGGCAAGGCAAGGTTTTTCAGTTCAGAGTTCTTTGTTTTTGCCTCGCCACCACCCCACAGCTCTTTACCAAGGTGATGGCACTAGTGTCTTCATGGGCTCATCAACATGATATCTCCCTGTGCCATTACCTGGATGATTGGCTGGTCACAGGGCCCACTCTTCAGGAGTGCATAGGTGCCATCCAGGCTGTTTTGCGGCTGTGTATTCAGGTGGGTATTCTGATCAATCTGCCCAAATTAGACCTGGTACCCACCCAAAGGAAGCAATGCCTGGGCATGGTGCTGGATTCAGTGAGGGCTCTGGTTTTTCCGTCGCCAGATAAGGTCAGTTGGTTTCTGTCGGTTGTACAGAGTTTTCTAGAGGACAGAGCCCCTATGGTGTCTCTATGGAGGTCACTCCTGGGTCATCTGGCTTCCCTGGAGAGGCTGGTCCTGGGTGGCCTGGTATGCTCTCAGTCCCTTCAGTGGTGCCTGAAGAAACACTGGAGGGCAGCGCCGGACCCACCCTGGTGGCGGGTTCATCCTTCTCAGCTGTGTCTGGCAGACCTCTCTTGGTGAATGGATCTTTTCAGGAGAGCTCCCTTTATGATGGCTCCTCTGGAACAGTCTCTGTTTTCCGATGCATTGTGGGTGCTCATCTGATGGACTCTCATCTCGGGGGTGTGGTCTTCACAGGAGCAGAGGTTTCACATCAACTGCCTGGCTGTTTCTCTGGGCTCTGCAGTCCTTTCAGCAGCAATTGTTGGGCACAGTGGTGTCTCTCATGTCAGGCAATTCGACAGTGATGGCCTATTTACAGAACTTGGGCAGCACTCGGTCCAAGTCTCAGTCAGGTCTGGCGTGGGACATTTTCTATTGATGCGAGGACAACTCAGTTTCTTTTCGCCCCAGGTGGCGGACGTCCTCAGTCACAAGTGTGTGGGGTCAGAGTGGACCCTACATCCAGTAGTGTACTGGCATGTCTTCCAGGTGTGGGGTGCACCCACCACAGGTGGATCTGTTTGCAACTGCCTTAAATCACCAGTTACCTCTGTATGTGTTTTCCTTGCCAGATCCGAGAGCTTGGAAAGAGGATGCACTTGCCTTTCCATGGGAGGGCTTGGATCTGTACGCCTTTCCTCCCTTCTCTTTGATTCATCAGGTCCTGGTTCAGATCAGAGGGTCTGCTTGTGTTCGCATGACTCTGATTGCCCCGTGGTGGCATCAGGCAGACTGGTTTCCTCTGCTTCTGAGTCTGCTAGTGGACCATCTTCAAGTGTTGCCTCCATGGGCCTCTCTATTCTGCCAGCCTCATCGCCATCTCTTTCACAAGTCTCCAGGGGTACTTCACCATCATGCTTGGAGACTCTCCAGCATCTCTTCCGAAATAGAGAATTTTTGCGGAGGGCTGCTAGATTTATGACCTTTCCAGTCAGACAATCCTCTGCTAGAGTTTATCTGGCAAAGTGGTCTGTCTTCTGTGGTTGGTGTGAGTCGAGGGGTTGTCATCCTCTCTCGGCCTCTGTAATAGACTTAGCATATTTTGTTTTATTTTTCTTTGAGACACAAAACACTTGTCCTTGCTGTACATTAGGGGCTATCATTCAGCTTTGGCCCCCATTTTCCAGCAGGCTGGCTAGGTTATCTCACAGGATTTGGATCTGTCAGCTCTGTTTCAGGGATTTGGCAAATTGGTTCCTGCCCGTTCACCATGCATTCCTGCGTGGAATTTTTCTTTAGTTTTATATTCTTTAATGAAGTTCCTTATGAGCCTCTTTGTTTGGCTTCATTGAGGGACGTTGTACTAAAGTCTTCTTTTCTTTTGGCTTTAGCATCTGCTGGTCGAGTTAGCGAATTGCATGGTCTTTCAGCAGAAATTCGTCACTTTAAGGATTGGTCTTCTATGACTTTTCTCTGGCCCTCGATTTCCTAGTGAAGACTCAACTTCCAGGTGATAAATCTCAGTCTGCCATCGCCATTCCTACTCTTATGGAGTATGTTGGCGACTCGGAAAGGGACTGGCTTTTATGCCCAGTCAGAGCCATCAGGGAGTACCCTCGTAGGATCAGAAATTATTGTCCTAGATGTTCCCACCTTTTTGTGACTTCCTGATTGGCGTGTGGTGTACCCTCATACTATTTCTCACTGGATATGTCAGGATATCCAGCATGCACATGTTGATGCATCTGAGGAGGACATGCACTTGGTTTGGGTGAAGGCACATGAAGTTAGAGCAGTGGTAACGAGTGCCTTGTTCAGGAAGATTCAGAGTATTCCTGCCATTCTTCGGGCAGGAACCTGGATGAGTATGTCCACTTTTGCTTCTTTTTATCTCAGGGATATTACTCATCAGTACTTGGATATCTTTAGGGATATTGCTCATCAGTACTTGGATACCTTTTCTCTGGTCCCTGTTGTGTTGGCTCTCAGGGTAATTCAATAATGTTTCTTTTGGGTTCCTTATACATACTGTTCTATGTATAGTCTTCTGTGGGGTTCTGGGTCATTGGACCTTTCTCGTGAGAAGATTTGTGATGCTCCTCTCACTCCTCTGGTTTTGTCCCTCTGTCATGGGATATGGGTGCTGCACCCACCTCAGGATATGGCCTCTGCCTTGTAAGCTTTGGGTTTATAAGGATGTGTGGATGTGTGTCTTGGGGAGTGAAAGTTGTTCTTAGGAGTGAGGTCATCTTCCCTCCTATACTTGGGATTCAGTTCTTAAGCAATACTTAATAATTATGGGTAGTGGTACGTGTAATAACAAATAGGATTTTTAATGTAAAATTCATTTTTATCTACATACTTACCCATAATTATTAATTATAATTGAGTTTCCCCTCCTCCCTCCCCTCTATGACCTTTTAGGATAGAGGCAAATGAGGGAATTGGCCTGATGGGTGGCACCTGGGAATAGAAAACAGGCTGGGTGTCTTCTCAAAGAAAACGAGAAAGGGCGCCTCAAGCATTTGTTTAATTTTTATTTCTCGAGCTGTTACACATGGTGTAAGTTTGCTGTGAGAATGAGGATTTAAGCAATAATTAATAATTATGGGTAAGTATATAGATAAAAATGGATTTTACATTAAGAAATCCTATATTGCTGTTGTGGTAGATAGTCATCGTTCTTCAGCTAAATTTGTTAACAGGGGTGTTCCTTAGAATTCTATCCTGTCATCCACTCTTTTCCTAATATCCATTAATCTATTACAGGCAAATCCCGCTTAACGAACGGGTTATGTTCCTAAAAATCCGTTCGTTAAGCGAATTTTCATTAAGCGAACCAATTATAACAAGTTTGATCCCCGACTTGAATTTCCATTAAGAGCAAACAAAGCGAGAGTGCATCATAGTACAGTGAAAGGTTTAATGAAAGTAAAGATTATGAAGTTAAATATTTAGGCAGTTTAATTTAAGTCATTATAATGTACACTAATGTATGTATGTATGTAACTTTATAATGTTGATGGTCTTAAATTTATGAAGGAGGAGAGTAGAGCGAGAAAGACGTTAGCTGGCAACCTGTGGAATGTAAACAAAGGGTGCATCATTGTACCGCATACAAAACTTATGTACCACATTTCCACAAGGCTTTCCATTTTATCCATTGCAGAGTCATGAGTTCAGGTGGTTCTTTTAGCATGCAAGGAAAATATGGTCCCACCAGCCTTCTTAATAGAGTCTGCTGACTTGAAAATACTAGAGACAGTAGATGGAGTCAAGCCATGGTGGCGAGCAATGCTATTAGTTTTCTTGCCTCTCTCGTGTCTGTGAATAATATCCAGCTTCACTTCAAGAGTAAGAGACTTCCTAGTCTTCGTAGCAACGCTAGGCGACATTGCAGGGCATTTTGGTGGCATGTTGAGCGAGGGAAGACTAGCTGCTGCTGACGTTGTTATTGTTTAGAACTAGGGTGAGTGAGTGGTGTGCATGTTGTCCATGAGAGGCGCTGCTGTATTCAAAAAGCCTGTCGGCTTGCATGATATGGCGGGGCTTTCAAACTTGAAAAAAATTACCTGGATAGAATTACATTAAAGCGAGTTTCATGTTCGTTAAACGAGCAGGTGGTAGTAAAAGGAAACATTCATTGTAGCGAAATTTTGTTGTGTGAACCTTCGTTATGCGGGGGTTGCCTGTATTTATCAATTATCTTCTAAACCAAACTTGTTTCTCTCTCTCTCTCTCTCTCTCTCTCTCTCTCTCTCTCTCTCTCTCTCTCTCTCTCTCTCTCTCTCTCTCTCTCTCTCTCTCTCTCTCTCTCTCTCTCTCTCTCTCTCTCTCCTTTTGACTGTTACCAAAGTTACATCATAAAGGTTCGAGTGCTGATGCTGTTCTGATACGTGAAGTGAAGGATTGCAGGTCTCTGAAGCTGAAAGCTTGATGTGACTACATGCAACTGATCAATAACATGTTACTTAGGTTGAGTCATCCTGTTTGGGTTAGTGTAAAGTTTTAATACTTGCTTAACAAGCTTATCAGCATTAATACTGGATTATTTGAAACATCATGCTTAAACCTCATCTTCCTTATCTCTTTTACCTATTTTGAATTTTCTTCTCTATCTATTGCACCTCTAGTTTTTTTTTTTTTCCAACTTGCATTGTTCATCCACATTCATTCATATGTATAGGGGTTCCACTCATTATTAATTTAGACAGGCTGGAATCAAAAGTCTTTTTGTCATATCAACTCCTTTCCTCTAACTGATTGTCTTGAGCCTCCTTCTCACCATTGCAGTGTTGCATCTCTTCCTATATTTTACTATTATTTTCATGTCTATTTCTCTTCTGATCTTGCTAACTGCATGCCTCCCTTCATCATGTGGCATCACTGCACAATACTTTCTTCGTTCTCTCACCCCTATTCTGTCCATCTCTTTAATGCAAGAGTTAATCAGTATTCTCAATCATTCATACCTTTCTCTAGTAACCTCAGGAACTTCTTCCCCACTTTTGCATTTTCACCCTCCTATGACTTGAATTAATTTAAGAGGAAGATTTCAAGTCATTTATCCCATATACATTTGGCTTTTTTTATTCTGTTTAGGGACAGGCATATAAGTAGTCCTTTTTAATCACAGTTTTTGTGGTCCTTGGCCAGTTCCCCTCCTACATAATAAAAATCAAGTATAGATAGATTCAGGACTCACTACACGAATATCTAGATGCATTTTTTTCTTTATGCTACAGAAGGGACGCATCTTACAGCTACACAAGGATCAGGAGAAAGCATCCATTCAGCTCCTTGAAGATGAGACCACCATCCTCAAACTGCATTATGATGACATCTGTGAATATGCGGTCAGATAATGAACCAATGATGCCTGAGGAAACACCTGCCAAAATCTCAAGTAAAGGTCTAACAGTGACCTGATGAGAATGATCTGACAAAGGGTAATGTTAGGTCATCTTCCACCAAGCACATGTATCCTTGTACAAAGATATGTTTTCTTTTGTATGGCCTTATTGAGAGAGAGAGAGAGAGAGAGAGAGAGAGAGAGAGAGAGAGAGACAGAGAGAGTTATGATGCTTAGATTATAAATGTGCAAATAAAAAATAGACTACTACTAAGACTTTTCTCTTACAATTTAAGAACGTGTCTTCCTCCTTCTCTCCTCTGTTTTCCAAAATTAAAGTCAAAATTTATATATGAATTTTATCTGGGTATTTCATCTTGACTACATTGAACAGGCTTTATTGCAGGTGTGGACAAACTACTGCATGTGTCCCACCAAAGGAATTCATGCAGCTTAACAAATATTTTTGAATTTGAAAGAGAAAGTTAATAAACAATGCCAAATAATATTATGAGCATCTCATTTTCTTTTTGCAGGTGTGCATATGCATGGGAGGGTAGCTTTTTCTGTAAAAGACTTTTATTATGTATTTCAAATACAGTAATACTCTGCTTAACGAACGTTTGTCTAACGAATTTCCGGTTTAACGTACTATATAAAGTTAGACCAAAAAGTCCTCATAACATACATCCACATCCGTATTAGTGAATTTTTGGGGTTTTAATTTGCCGGGTGAGGGACCAAACGCGGCAGCTTCGCTGTGATTGGCTGGCTCCCCACCTCTGTCTCTAGAGCTCCTGGTGCCGGATCCAAGAAGCTGGTTGTTATCTATGTTGGTACAGACAACTTCCATAGCAACCTCCTCCTCACAAACCAACCTTCGTAAAATAGCATCCACAAAAATTCGTTGCTGTTGGTGGGTGGAGGTTGGTAGCCCACCTAAAAGTGCTCATTGGCTGCCAGGAACTGGATCCAAGAAACTTTAACAACGTCAGAGCAACCTCCTGCCGCGAAATAACATCCATGAACGCTTGGAGGGATGGTAACGAGGTTGTTCTGAGGTTGCTGGGAAAATCACCTCTCAAGATGGTGTTACTGTCTTATAATATAAGACAGTGGCACTGAGCGATAGTGAATTACTATACTGCGGTATTTCATTAGTAATTCACTATTACTCAGTGCCATGGAGTCGAGGTTATCCTCATGGCATGAGCGTATATGAATACTAAGATATGATATCCATTATAGCAGACAATAGAGGAGTGGAAACATAAATATAATATCGTGGTGAAAGCAACACGCAAGCTAAAAGGGTCACAAGAAAAAGAAGCGGCCGAGTCGCCGCAAGTCTCCGCCTCGTCTGTGGGTGATCTCATCTCGGCTTTATTTTTTGGTATTCCATGTAAGATTTCACTTTATGCATTACAAAACAATCCTTTCTTGGAAGCAAGGTTTGTAAAAAACTAATAGAAATGTTTTGTGAACACAAATGCATATATAAGACAGTAACACCACCTGGAGAGATGATGTTCCCAGCAACCTGATAGCAACCTCGTCACCGTCCCTCCAAGCGTTCATGGATGCCATTTCGTGGCAAGAGGTTGCTCTGATGCTGTTAAAAAATCTTGGATCCAGCTCCTGGTGCTGGTATTGGCTGCATCTGTCTCACTCTCTCCAGTTCCGCAATACAAAGATTACCTGTATTTCTGCTCTGCTTAACAACGTGTTTTGCCGCTTAACACGTCACCTGCGTTAGTGCAATACGCTAGACTCTGCCTCACCGCGGCAAACTTTGATTCGCTCCTGCACAAATTACAGTGGAGCTATCAGTAAGAGAATTTGTACGTAGCTCCTCTAACTTCCAATACTCATATGACATTATAAAAGTAATGGTACACCGGTGGCCCAATACGCTGTGAAATGTATATATAATTTTTTTTTAACCCCTGTGGTATGTTGGGAACCAGCCCAGAACACATCCCCCCCTATTTCCATTATTTCCTATGGGAAAATGACATCCACTTAATGAATTTTTGCTCTACGAACAGCTTTGACACCCCCTATCCTGTTCGTTAAGCGGAGTATTACTGTATTAATATTTTTAGGTTAATATAGTATGCAGCCCTATAAGATTCTGATTTTTTAATATGGCCCTAGCTCTGAAAAGTTAAAAGTTTGCCCATCCCTACTCGAATGCAATTGAGATTTTCAAATATAATGCCATCATGGCACACAAGAATATCAATAAGAAATATTTTGTGATGGTTGTGAGGTACACACTAAAGAATGTATCGTTATAATAGGGTCTGACATGTTTCACATTTAACAGCCCTAGTTTTAGTGTTGGTGAGATGATTAAGCATCCACACAAAGGAGGCTGAATACAGGAAGATGGAAAACACCTACACTGCCATACAAAATGAAGCTAGTGGGCAGAACTTGGAACTTATCAAGGCTGTGGGCAGAGCTTACAATCAGCAGATACACCCAAAACATGGGGCTTCCCATGTTGAGCAATGGGAATTTGCCAAATTTTCTTTTTCCATACTAGATGAAAGGAAAGAAAGACCTGATGGTTTGACTTACTTAAGTGAAGTACATTATAATTTCCTAAATATATTATGTAGAGCTATTATCAATGGTGTTAATGGCAAGTAATCACAATATTGATAGAAAAACATCAGAGGTTTCTGACAGAAATTATGGTAAAAAGTTTGCTTCCAAATAAATGCTCTAAAACCTAATAATCATGAATGTGTGTGTTTGTGAGTGTGTGTGTATTTACCTTGTAGTTTTACAGGGCCTGGGCTTTATGCTCGTGTGGTCCCGTCTCCATATCTACACTTATCCAATTTTTCTTTAAAACTATGTACACTCTTTGCTGACACCACTTCCTCACTCAAACTGTTCCAAGTCTCAACACATCTTTGCGGGAAACAAAATTTTTTAACATCTCTCAGACATCGTCCCTTCCTTAGTTTCTTACTATGCGATCTTGTGCTTCTAAAGTCATATTCTTCTCTCAGGATCAGTTTCTCATTATCCACTTCATCCATTCCGTTAATCAATTTATAAACTTGTATCAGATCCCTCTCTCTCTTCTCTGCTCCAAGGTTGGTAGATCCATTGCCTTTAGTCTCTCCTCATATGCCATCCCTTTAAATTCTGGAACCATTCTTGTAGCCATTTTTGTAGTCTCTCTAATTTTCTTATGTGTTTCTTTTTATGGGAGTCCACACAACTCCTGCATATTCCAATCTAGGTCTTATTTTAGTACTTATCAATTTCTTCATCATTTCCTTGTCCATATAGTGAAATGCTACTCCAATATTCCTTAGCAAATTATCGTCTCTCTGAAAATTCTATCAATATGGCTTACCGGTTGATTATTTTCTTCCATTGTCACTCCCAAGTCCTTTTCCTTTTTACTTTTTCTAGTTCTACTCCATCTCCCATCTTATAGATTCCCACTGGTCATCTTTCACTTTTCCCATTTCCATGACATGGCTTTTGTCCACATTGAATTCCATCTCCCATTTTTGCTCCATTTCCAGATCTTGTTTAAGTCTTCCTGTAGTATTTCACAATCCTCTTTTTGTTTAATGACTCTGCACAGTTTTGCATCATCCATAAACAGATTTATGTAGCTGTTCACTCCCTCTGGCATGTCATTTATATATACGAGAAAAGTATTGGTGCCAATACTGACCCTGTGGCACTCCGCTGTCTACTGTTCTCCACTTGGACTTCATATCTTTAACTATCGTCCTTATTTCTCTCCCCCTTAAGTAATTCTTCATCCATCTCAATGTGCTTCCTTTTAAGCCACCCTTCTCCTCTAACTTCCATAGTAATCTTTCATGTGGCACTTTATCAAAAGCCTTTTTAGATCTAAATAAATACAGTCAACCCATCCTCTCTCTCTTGTACTTTATCAACTATTCTAGAGTAGAAACTCAATAAATTTGTCACACATGACCGACCTTTTCTAAAACCAAATTGGCTATTTGATAATATTTTGTTGTCTTCAAGAAACTCAATCCATTGCTTCTTTATTACTTTTTCACACATCTTGCATATTACACTAGTTAGTGATACCGGTCTGTAATTTAAAGGTTCTTCCTTCCTTCCGCTCTTATATATGGGAACCACCTCAGCTCTTTTCCACTCCACTGGCACTGTTCCATTTTCTATTGAGCATTTTATGATGTTGTATATTGGACTTGCTAGTTCTTCCCTACATTCTTTCAGTATTCTGCCTGAGACTTCATCCGGTCCCATTGCCTTTTCCTCATCCAATTCCGTCATCAACTTTTTATTTCAAGCTTGGTTACTTTAATCTCTTTCATATAGACAGTCTCTCTATTACCCTGTGGTCTTTCAAATTTGGATTCCTTAGTAAAGACCTCATGAAATTTACTATTAAACAGTTCTGCCATACTTTTGGGTCTTCCACCATTCCGTTTTCTCCTTTTAACCTTTCTATTGTTTCTTTTTGTCTTATTTTTCCATTTATGAATCTGTAGAACAATTTTGGTTGTTCCTTACATTTTTCGACAATGTCCTTTTCATAGTTACTTCTTCCTTTCTCACCTTGGCATATTCATTTCTTGCTGTTTTGAAGTTTTCCTTATTTTCTGGATTTCTGTTTCTTCTCCACCTTTTCCATGCTCCATCTCGTTTCTCCTTTGCCCTAGCACATTTTGCATTAAACCAATCTTTCTTTCCTTCTTTTTAGGTCTATATTTCGGAACATATTCCCTGACCCCAGTTTTGTATATTTCCAAAAATAAGTTATATTTCTCTTGAACCGTTAATGAGTTTTCCATCTCCTCCCAGTTTACGTTTTAAAATAGTTCTTGAGATTCTCAATATCAGCCTTTCTGTAATTTAATCGGTCTCCTTTGTATGATTCATCTCTATCTTCCTTTCCTTCTTCTATATCCATTTCTAATATTACATGGTCACTCTTTCCCAATGGGCACTTGTATCTTATATCATCGTTAATTGGTATATCCCTTGTAAAAACTAGGTCTAATCTTGCCGGCTCATCGTTTCCTCTGAATCTTGTGTTTTCCTTTACTCTTTGGACCATCAAATTATCTATCATTAGGTTCAGGAATCTATCTCCCCAGGCATCTTCCCCCATACCACTTTCATAATTTTCCCAGTCTACCTCCTTACAGTTGAAATCTACCAATATCACTTTTCTCCTTTCCTTAATGATTCTTGTAAGACTCCTTATTGTGTCATCTATCATGTCTCTATATTCTTGGTTAGTCCATGAGTTTGTTTTTGGTGGCACATATGTTCCAATGATTGTTAACTCCTTTTTATTAATATGTATCTTAACATACAGTATTTCTGATTTTCCTTCCCAAACTCCACTTGATTTACCACTATCTCCTTCCTTAACATCATCATGACTCCTCCTCCTTTACCCACTCTGTCTCTCCTCCATATATTATACCTTTTATCTATGTCTATTTTTATTGCCTCATTTAACTTTGTTTCCACCAGGCATACAATATCTGGTTCTTCTTTCTTTATGTAATCTCTTAATTCTAATTTACTAGATAAAATCCCATCTATGTTTGTATACATCATTTTTAATCTTTTGTTCTTATCATTTTTAGTTAAACTTGCTCCATATTTTTCTCTTCTTTCTCTTTTATATACCATTTCCTTATCCTGTCTCCTATAATTCTCCAAAAATGCCTTCTTCTCCTCCTCTGACCTTTCATTATTTTTTCTCTTGCTTCTGCCACCAGTTCATTGTGTCTCTTCCTTTCCTCCTCGTTTCTATTTTTTTATATATATATATATATATATATATATATATATATATATATATATATATATATATATATATATATATATATATATATATATATATATATCTTTGCAACCTTCTGAGTTTCGTTTTCTATATAGTACTTCTTCTGCTGCTGCTTGTGATTTTAGTAATATCTTAATTGGTCTCACTGTTCCTTCTTGATATGGTCCCATTCTATGGATTTCTTCTACTTCCTCTTCTAAGTTCTGTCTATCCTCGTCATTCAGATGTTTTAGTAGGTCTTTTACTGATTTCATTTCGTCTTTTTCCTTCTTGGTCTATATTTAACATTTTTTCTTTCAGTCCAAAAATAATTACACTCTTCTTTTTTCCAATTTCTCTTACTAAATTTTCTTTTTCTTGAGGACTCCTATCATTTTGCTTGTCATATTTTCATCTCTTTCTTTTAACTGTTCTTGAAATACTTCTTGAAATGATTCCTTGTCTTTCTTATCTTGGATTCTCCATGCTTGTACTTCTTTTTTAATCACGTCTTGTACTCTTTCTTCTTCTTTGTTAACTAGATCTTTTAGCTTCTCTTTTTCTTTCTCGGCTTTACCGAGTCCTTCTTCCATCAGTTTCTTGTAGTTCGCTATTTGGACTTTTAATTCTTCATTTTCGGTTCTTAGCCTAGTTTCGTTTTCTTCCACTCTTGAAGTTTCTCATGCTTTGGATGGAATGCAAATTAATAATACAAAGTTTGCTAATGATGGCAAAAAAATAGTGATGAACTCCTCTTTGCCCTGAAATCCTGTAAAGGCTCCAGTCCCGGTCCAGACAATATTTCCTATATCATGTTACAACATCTCGGGCACCATTCCCTTTCAAAATTATAAACACTCTATAATAGAATCTAGACCACCTACACTTTCCCTCAGTCTTGGCGTTTTGCCCACACCATTCCAATTCCCAAAAAGACTGGACACCTTACAAACCCCAGTGCGTTTCGTTCTATTGCGCTCACGAGCTGTCTATGTAAGGTCATGGAACATATGGTAAAGTGAAGGCTACTTTTTGTTTTAGAAGCGAAAGGTTTGTTAAGTGATCAGCAGTCAGGTTTTCGGAAGTACCGAAGCATGATGGATCACCTAACACACCTGGAACATTGCATTTCAGAGGCATTTGCCAAAAAGAATTCATGATAGGGGTGTTTTTAGACATCCACAAAGCCTTCGACATGACATGGCGACACGGTATCCTCATGAAACTCTACGCTCATGGCTTCAGAGGTAACTTGTCCATTTTTGTTTATAATTTTCTTCAAGACAGAACATTCTCTGTCAAGCTTCCTGGTAACGTAATCTCGGACGTTTTCATCCAGGAGAGCAGGGTGCCGGAGGGTAGTGTTCTTTGTCCCATTTTATTTTCTATAATGATTAATGATATTCTGTCAACAACTCCTGTCCCCAGGAATCTTAAATACTCATTGTACACCGACGATTGTGCGTTATGGCACTCCTTGCCTAACGTACAATTCTCGGTGGGGAGGATTCAGGATGCTCTTCATTCCGTCCAACATTGGGCCTCACTGTGGGATTTAAGTTTTCCGTTGCTAAGTGTATCGGTGTTTTTTTCACTAGACATAACGTACCTGATTTGCAATTAACTCTTCAAGGCCAACTGATACCGTTTCAAAATTCAGTCAAGTTCTTGGGTCTGCATTTTGACAGCAGACTCAATTGGAATTGCTTATTCGTTGTCGTAAAAAAATCAATGTCCTCAAATACCTTTCTGGTACTTCATGGGGAGCAGACAGAAAATCTTTGTTAATGGTGTACAAGTCCTTAATTCGTTCTCATTTAGACTGGCTCACCAGTTTATGGGTCTGTGTCGGAACCAACACTGAGGAGGCTGGATGTACTGCAGAATGAATGTGTGCGAATGTGTCTTAGAGTCCTGCGCTGCACTCGTGTGGCGCAGATGAAGGCTGAGGCCAATGTAACACCACTACAACTCCGTCGCGACGCCCTCCTTCTATCCTATGGGATAAAAGCAGCTTGGAAAGCTCCCCTCGGTAACACAGCAAACAAGATTATCTGGCAGCACCGCCACCTCCACAACGCGGTCCGCCATCCAGTCTCAGTCAGACTACACACGCTCTGTCAGGAAACGGGCATGAGACTGGACGATGTGGATCTCCTTGTGCTACCCACCCTTCCCCCATGGAAACGTCCTGCCACCACATTTCACATCAACTGGCTTCAGGGGAAGAAGGCTGTTGTTACCAAGGTGGAGCTCCAACACCATTTCCAGGCACTCATTGCTGGCCTCCTTCATCTCTACATCTCTACACAGAATGGCTCCAAAACAGATGAATGTGTGGGTGCAAGTGTGTGGTCGTGTGAATGTGGCCTCAGGTTTCGACTGCCTACCCATACATCGGTATTTTCTGTTGAAAAGCCATAGATTATGCTTTAAATTCACTTCATAATTCAATTGTCATTTTTTCGGACTCTATGTCAGCCCTTCAGGCAATGAAGTCCGACTGCTCGGATTCAAATGAAATCCAGGGCAACATCATTAACAAGTTGAATTCATGTCGTAAATCCTTCTCACTGGTTTGGGTGCCTGGACATTCCAGTATACGTGGGAATGAACAGGCTGACATGCTAGCTCATTCTGCTGCAGAGCTTGAGGGAGCGTGGAACCTTCGTCGGGATCTGCAGTCATGTCTCTCAGTTGTTAAATCATCAGCAAAACTCCTAAGGCAGAGTCATTGGGACAACTTCCACCTCCAAACCATCAAACCCATCCTGGAAGAATGGACCTCCTCCAACCGCCCCACAAGGTGAGAGGAGGCCTCAAGATGGGCTGCACCCTCCCCACCCACATGCTGCCCTACATCGCTAACACCTTCCCACCACAGTGTTCCACTTGCAATGTCACCCTCTGTCGAGCACATCCTGCTTCACTGTGTGCATTATCGTGAGGAGAGGCAGCCCTTGGTGGCTTATTGCCAGAGTCATGGCCTCCCACTAACGCAAACCACCCTCCTGGGTGATGAACACCCGGATGTGGTCGATAGACTGATAATTTACCTGACTGAGACCAATTTAATCAGAGAGTTGTGATTTATGTGTATATATTATACTATTTATTTATACACATTGTAAATATTTCAACAATGTGTTTATATGTAAATTAAAGTATGAAAGAGTGTATGATTTCAGACCTGCGTAATGTAATGTGAATGTGTATGTTTCCTTTCCATGTATATATATATATATATATATATATATATATATATATATATATATATATATATATATATATATATATATATATATATATACACACACACACATATATATATATATATATATACACACACACACACATATATATATATATATATATATATATATATATATATATATATATATATATATATATATATATATATATATATATATATATATAGACTTTACATGGGCTGCCATTCATTCCTATATATTTATCTTGTTTAAAATTGTAAAATTTGGCATAATAAAGTGTTCAAGTGTTTACACAGACACACGTACATATCTGAGGCTGCTGCAATACACACAATATATATATATATATATATATATATATATATATATATATATATATATATATATATATATATATATATATATATATTGTTGCAGGTGTATTGCAGCAGCCTCCCAGATATGTACGTGTGTCTGTGTGAACACTTGAACACTTTATTATGCCAAATTTTTACAATTTTAAACAAGATAAATATATAGGAATGAATGGCAGCCCATGTAAAGCCGAAGCTTTTTAGGAAAAGATACAGATTAGTTATGATACTTTTTAAGAGAAGGAAATGGAGGAAATATACATAATATAGGAATTATGTAAATTTTGCATCCCAAAAACCCAAATCCAACTGCCAATGTGAAATTGGCATACACATCACATAAATTTATTTTACATGTCAGTTTGATACCTTGGACATTTTGTCAACAATTTGACATAATATTTCAACAATTGATACATTTATACACAAACACAAGTCTGTACATTCATACATATACTACATATACATTAATAGTTAGATATCAAGTATTTCTAAGATTATTTTTAAAGGAATGTATTGATGGTAAGTTTATTTATATGACTAGGTATAGAGTTCCAAATTTGGGTCCTGTAAAGGCTAGAGAGTATTGAAAAAGTCTAAGGTTATGTATAGGTATTCTTAGATTAGTTCTAGTACGGGTAGGGTAGTTATGTTGTACTACTTGAATGTGTTGATTGTTTGTGGTTTTATACATATGAATTCCAATTTGAAGTTTATCTAAATCAAATAAGTTTAGCAATTGTAGATCTTTAAAGAGGGTTGAGTGTGGAACAGCATCATAAGAGAGTACATATGGGTAGTACATATGAGTACATATGTGCAGACTTTAGCTAAAGGGTGAGCGAGGTGTTGGTTGCTTGTGTTTATGAAACTGTCACACCTTAATAGAAAGGACGCTGAGCAAGGCCTCCATGACGGAGGAGATGTGACCCCGGAGGTCACGGGCAGATAAGAGTGTGTGTGTGTGTGCGTGTATGGGTGAGGGCACTGGCCAGCCCTGGGATAATTGTCATATGGTACCGTGTAAATAAATGCATGCATGTGTGAATTACTTGTAGCCAGCATTATTAGGGATATATTGGTAATTAGCGGTTAAGGTAGATAGCGTTACCTAATAAGCTGAAATAAACTCATAAGGACATTGCCTGGCAGGTGCGACGGCACAGGAGGCGTGGTTTGTGTGGCACCGATGAGGACAGAGGACTAGGGAGTGTAGCGAGAGACCTCGAAGGAACAAGTCGTACTCTGGGGAGCAGTCAGAGAGTGAACGAGAGATGGAGAGACAGTGAAGTGCCTGACGAACTAACAAAGTGTTACCCGTACTTTGTTGCCGCCCCCTGCCCCATCCTGTGTGCCGCCGTCACCTGTTCCCGGTGACTCGTGCATAGTTGCTGAATATAGAGAAATAAGGAAGAAGTGTTTCCTTCTCCCCACTCTGTATGACTGAGCTGAGTGAGAGTGGGTGCTATAGCAGCAGACAGTCAGGCCTAAAAGAGCGATCTGCCCGCCGCTCCACCCCAGCCGCGCCGCGCCACCCAGGTAAAGTCCTTCTCCCCTGACACACACGCCCCAAATCCCGAGAAGATTGTGAGGCGTCCCCTCCCTGAAGAAGAAGCTGAAGGAGGGTTTCAGCACTTGGTGTCAGGAGTGGGATCCTAAGGGCATCTTGTGTGTTGTGGTGGAAGGCAAGGTACTACCTGACAGAGGTACAATGGCTGATGGCGAGCAGGTCGTGAAGAAGGAAGTTGTGGGCGAGGAGCTGCACTCAATGGCTGAACTCGTGTGTGTTGGTGCCGATCCAGCAGGAATTGATTACCGTCAGGCACAAAGTGACTACCGCCAGGCAGGACGTGACTACTGTCAGGCAGGGATTGATTACTGTCAGGCACGAAAACAAACTCCAGTGTGCGACGTTGAAGGAGATGAAGGAGGAGTTGGGGGCGATGGTGGACGTCATGCGAACGCCCAGTGAGAAGAATGAGTGTTCAGTCGCACAGCGCTCATCCTGTTGGCTCCGGGCTAGTGCCCGGCTGGCAGCATGAGACCGATGAGGAGTCTGAGGGCGATGAGACGGGAAACCCCCCTCGGACTGTCCCTCCGCTCGCTCTGCCCGCAGCCGCCCCACCCAAGACTGCCTCCCCGCCTCACTAACGGAAAGCTCGCTCTCCCCCTGCTGCCTCCCCGCCTCAAGCTACCTCCCAGCCAGCGGCCGCCCCCTCTGCGCCCCCCAGGCGGCCTAAACCACAGGAGTTCGACGGAAGGGTGTCGCTGGAGGCTTACCTGGTCCAATTCGAAGTTGTGGCTCGAGCGCAAGGCTGCAGTGAAGAGGAGCGTGCCCTGAATTTTGTGCCAAGTTTGAAGGCGCCAGCCGTGGAGGTGTTGTCAGTTAACACCTGCACAACAGGAGTCCTACACCGACGTAGTGAGCGTCTTGGAGAGGCGCTACGGACACCAGTACCAGGCAGAGGTGTATTGGGCGAGGTTCCGGTCCCAAGTCTGAGGACATGGAGAAACGTTACAACAGCTGGCACAAGATTTGGAGCATCTGATGCGGAAGGCGTACCCACGGGCATCAGAAGAAACCACAACACTGCTGATGCGTGATCAGTTCATTGATGCGCTGGAGGACGCGCAATTGCAGATTTACGTGAAGCAAGCGCATGTTGCAAATCTGCAATAGGCCCTTGCCCGAGCACTGGAGTTCGAGTCCTTCATTAAGACTAGCGCCGGGAGGTCCAGGACAGACTCCAAAAGAAACCAACGCTACCAACGGAGCCAGGGAAAGGACGGGCCCGGGAGAAGCAGAGCAAGGCCTTTTAGAGGGGCATGTTGGAACTGTAAGGAGACATGACATAGGAAACAAGATTGTTGCTGGTCCCCAGCCCCCGCTCGGTCTCATTCCGCCGAGCAGGTGGGGCAGTATGTGTACCAGCCCTGCTGCTGGGGTTGTGGCCAACTGGGCCACCTCTCTTGGTCCTGCCCCCAGAAGATGCAGGCGGGCAGGAGAACACGGGTGGGAAACACCGCCTGGCTGGGGAGCGGGGCCGCACACCAGCCATCATCACCCAGGCCCCACATCTGCTAACTGGCCGCCGCTCTGTTGCCGCTGCAGCTGCTGCCACCCTCACCTCCCAGGTTGAAGGCGTGATCGATGGACGACCGTGTTGCCTTACCGTGGATACTGGGGCAGACAGAACGCTCATCAGAAAGGGTGTCATCGCAGCACGGAACCTCCCCCTTGCCCCACAGAAGATGTGTGGAGTGACGGGGCACTGCAGCACGATGCGGGGACCATTGGAGGCGCGGATAGAGGTGAAGGATTCCTATCCAGTACCCAGGATCGACGACACGCTGGATGCACTGACAGGTGCCCGCTGGTTCTCCACTCTGGATCTGAAGTCTGGCTATCATCAGGTGGAGGTGGCGGACGAGGATAAAGAGAAGACAGCATTCTCCTTTGGGCAGGGACTATGGCAGTTCCGCATCATGTCCTACGGATTATGCAACGTACCAGCGATCTTTGAAAGGTCGATGGAGTGGGTACTGGAGGGCCTGCAGTGGAAGACTGCCCTCATCTACCTGGACGATGTGGTTGTTTTCGGACGTACCTTCGAGGAGGAGCTGCAGAGGCTGGAGGACGTCCTTCTGCGGTTGAGGAGAGCTAATCTGAAGCTTAGCCCGAAGAAGTGTCTGTTGTTCCAGCAGGAGGTGCCCTTCCTCGAGCATGTCGTCAGCGAGGACGGAGTGCGCACCGATCCATCGAAGGTGCAAGCTGTGGCAGAGTGGCCTGTCCCGACCAATGTGGGCGAAGTGAGGAGCTTCGTGGGCCTGTGCACGTACTATCGTCGGTTCGTGAAGGACTTCGCCAGCTTAGCGGCGCCCCTGCACCACCTGACAAGAAAAGGGGCCCGATTTTGCTGGGATGCTGGGTGTCAAACAGCCTTTGAGCGGCTGAAGGAGGCGCTGGTGAACGCTCCTGTGCTGCCATACCCAGACCCTGCTTGCCCATACGTCATGGATTGTGACGCCAGTGCCGAGGGCGTGGGAGCGGTGCTGTCACAGCTGAAGAACAGACACGAGCATGTGGTGGCGTACTACAGTAACAAGTTCAGTCACGCTGAGAAAAATTACTGTGTCACGCGGAAGGAACTTCTGGCGGTGGTGAAGAGTCTAAAGAACTTTCACACGTACCTGTATGGGGCAAAGTTTACTGTGAGGACGGACCACGCAGCCCTGCGGTGGTTGAAGACGATGAAGAATCCTGAGGGGCAGTTGGCGAGGTGGATCGGCAGGCTGGAGCAGTACAATTACTGCGTCGAGCACCGCCCTGGGAGAGTCCACAACAACGCTGACAGCCTCAGCAGACGTCCATGTGAGCTTGAGTGTCACCACTGCAGCAGGAAGGAGCCAGAAGAAGTCTGCAGGCTGACCCGAGTCCATGGCGCGGAGGGTGATGGAGACATGTTTCTGCAGGAGGCGCAGAGGAAGGACCCGGATCTCCACCCAGTAGTAAAGTGGCTGGAGGAAGGTCAAGGTCACCCTGACGAGCAAGAAGCGGCAGCCCAGAGCCCAGCTACGAGATTCTATTGGAGGCAGTGGAACACACTGAAATTGAGTAGAGGAGTACTGGTGAAGAAGTGGCTGACATCTGACGGAGGGATGATGTACTGGCAGACAGTTATTCCTCGTGATATGATGAGAGCTAGCCTGATGCGGGAGATGCATAAGGGCGTCGCCAGTGGGCATCTAAGAGTGAAGAAGACACTCAGTCGTCTATGACAGCGGTTCTACTGGCTGGGGATGCGCAAGGATGTACAAGAATGGTGCCGAGTGTGCAACACCTTTAACACCAAGAAGGGACCAGCACGGAAGGGTAGAGCGCCGTTACAGCTGTATCAAGTGGGAGCCCCGATGGAGCGAGTAGCAGTAGACATCGTGGGGCCGCTACCCGCGACTGCAGCTGGCAATCGTTACATCTGTGTTGCCATGGACTACTTCACGAAATGGCCCGAGGCGTACGCACTGCCTAACCATGAAGCTGTGACTGTAGCAGAAGTACTGGTGGAGCAGTACTTCACCAGGTTTGGTGTGCCTGGTGAGCTGCATTCCGATCAGCGAGTGTTGCCAGCTAATGGGCCTGCAGAAGACAAGGATGACACCACTGAAGCCGCAGTCTGACGGGATGGTGGAGCGCTTCAACAGGACACTGGCTCAGGAACTGGCCAAATACTGTACAGAGGGACAAACAGAGTGGGACCGGAAGCTTCCCGCTCTGCTCATGGCATACAGGTCTGCTGCGCACGAGGCCACCACCTACACGCCGACCCGGTTTATGATGGGCTGGGAGCTTCGTCTGCCGGTGGACTTGACCACAGGACGCCCTCCAGATGAAGAACTGCCAACTGTGGCCACGGACTACGCCATAGCACTGCAGGAGCGGCTAGTGGAGGCTCATCATCAGGTGCGAGGACGACTAAAGCTGGCGGGCGAGGCCATGAGGCACCGCTATGACCGGGGAAGTCGCGCGGCTGAGTTTGCAGCTGGCGACAAGGTGTGGCTTTACAACCCCCGCCGGCGGAAAGGTCTCTCACCGAAGCTGCAGAGCCCCTGGGAGGGATCATACACTGTCATCGAGAAGGTGTCGGTCATGCTGACCGACTGTGGAGATACCACGGGCCGGGGAAGTTCACCTGGGGCCAAGCCCCATGTGACAGCAGCAGTGAGGAGGAGGAAGCTGCCCTTGGTATAGTAGCAGAGGACGTAACGGGGCCTGACGCCGGCCTCGTGGGCAGCGAGGACGGCGGAGCGGGGATGAGCCGGGATGAAGAAGCTGAGTCAGGAGTGGGTGACTCACCGCCAGCCGCCGCCCGCCGCCCACCCCGCCAGCGTCGACCACCACGGAGATTGCAGGACTATATTCTAGATTAGGAAACAGATTTGAGTAGCTAGGATGTAAAATGTGGAGGACGAGACTAGGCAAATAGTCGAGACGACTATTTATGTGGGAGGGGGCAGTGTTGTGAAGGTGTATTGCAGCAGCCTCCCAGATATGTACGTGTGCCTGTGTGAATGTGGAGCAGCTTCATAAGAGAGTACATATGGGTAGTACATATGAGTACATATGTGCAGACTTTAGCTAAAGGGTGAGCGAGGTGTTGGTTGCTCGTGTTTATGAAACTCTCACACCTTAATGGAAGGGACGCTGAGCTAGGCCTCCTTGACGGAGGTGGTGTGACCCCGGAGGTCATGGGGAGATAAGAGTGTGTGTGTGTGTGTTTGTGTATGGGTGAGGGCACTGGCCAGCCCTGGGATAATTGTCATACGGTACCGTGTAAATAAGGCATGCATGTGTGAATTGCTTGTAGCCAGCATTATCAGGGATATATTGGTAATTAACGGTTAAGGTAGATAGCGTTACCTAATAAGCTGAAATAGACTCGTAAGGACATTTTTTCATTGCCTGGCAGGTGCGACGGCACAGGAGGCATTGTTTGTGGGGCACTGTGTGACACCGACGAGGACAGAGGAAAGGGGACTGTAGCAAGAGACCTCGAAGGAACAAGTCGTACTCTGGGGAGCAGTCAGAGAGTGAACGAGAGACGGAGAGACAGTGAAGTGCCTGACGAACTAACAAAGTGTTACCCGTACTTTGTTGCCGCCCCCTGCCCCGTCCTGTGTGCCGCCGCCACCTGTTCCCGGTGACTCGTGTATAGTTGCTGTAATATAGAGAAATAAGGAAGAAGTGTTTCCTTCTCCCCACTCTGTGTGACTGAGCTGAGTGAGAGTGGGTGCTATAGAAGCAGACAGCCAGGCCTGAGAGAGCGATCTGCCCGCCGCTCCACCCCAGCCGCGCCGCGCCACCCAGGTAGTCCTTCTCCCCGACACACGCCCCGAATCCCGAGAAGATTGTGAGGCGTCCCATCCCTGAAGAAGAAGCTGAAGGAGGGTCGCAGCAGTATATACCAAATTAAAATAAATAACCTAACCCAATGGCCTAATACCCATGCCAGGGTGATTGCAAAAAAAAAAAAAAAATGAGGACAAGACGTTGCTGAGACAGCTCTCTTCTGTCGCCCGCTCTCAAGATGTTGCTGAGTCTCTCTCCTGTCTCTGCTATGGGCTGCGAGACGAGTCCCTCCACTCGCCACTGCCCGCCACTGCCATTTCACTGCACTTGTATATAACTGTGTAATGTAAGTAGTCTGTGTGTCACCTTGTACTGTATTGCTTTTGTGTGCCAGTAAACTAAAGGAATTGTGCCAAGTGTTTCCAGTTACCCTGCCTCTTTGAGTGAGTCTGCCCGAGTCGGGTGTGTGTTGTGCCTCGCTTTCCCTTGCTAGCCACGAACCTTCGCCTAGAAATAACCTCGTATCTGTTGCCGATCGTCCTGTGCTCTCCTGGGCTGCCGCTGTGGTAAGTGAGTTCTTGTCGTGGCTGTGGAGGCTGAGGACGTGGGGGCGGCGTAACAATAATAATAATTACATAGTAATTACCAGTGAATTAACAGTCTCACTACACTTGACTCTTTACACCTGATGGCGGTGAGCGCGACTTGATCACTTCCACAAGAAAACTCACTTAAGTGTTTTGGGCCGCATTAACACACTGTTTATGGGGAGAAATGTACCAAGCGGTGACACTTCCCCCTCCCCAGTTCTCTTTCAACACCACCGCCAACACAATAATATCACTTTTCCAGTTTTTCACTAAACATTAACCTATCAAAAGCACACACCTGAATTATCAGAGCACTGAGAGAGGGTATTCGCCGCTATCGACGAAAAAAGTGCTAGTGTGACACCGCCTTAAGCAATTAACAATATATATTTATAAAATTACGTTTAAATAAAAGTTACGTTAATTTTACAGAAGCGAGGAGCTACTAACCTGTTAGGAATGAAGGCCTAAGCTAGACTAAGTATAAGACCAGGGACTCTTAGACTCTATCATGGAATATACAGAGACTCTATGGTCTGACCATTTTATGAAGATCGTTTAGGCGTTGGCTTTTTCGGGGATTTCTCGGCCTGCGACGTTGTCACACTGGTACCATTATGCACCTCAGGTCAGGTATACTTAATACTTCGTAATTGAAGGTTGTTGTAGTGTATACACATTGTGATGCTCTAAAAAGGCAAGGCAGAGTAAATTTTGTTTATTCTTAAATATGTTTTGCATTGTTTTTGCAAACACAATAATACTTGACATTTCCTCTGAGCGTTGTCACATCCCTATGGGTGACCGAGTGAGGTCGCAGGTCAACGTGACCGTGTTAATCCATGGGCCACCTACTCTCCTGCTGCCAGCCAGCTAGAAGAGAGAGAGAGAGAGAGAGAGAGAGAGAGAGAGGGGAGGACAGCTTGACTGACTGGCAGGCATATTCTTTTCTCAAATTTCAGTAATTTATAAGTAACTATCTGATAGAAATATATTTGCATGAAATGTGAATTCTATATGTAGAGAGAGAGAGAGAGAGAGAGAGAGAGAGAGAGAGAGAGAGAGAGAGTGTGGGAAGCAATTAAGGTTCTCATTGACATAGGCTCCAATCCCATAATTTGCCTAACACAAGGTTTGGCACCGCCGCAGGCTGGGAAATTCCCGAAAAAGACAACTCCTAAACGATCTTCATAAAATGGTCAGACCAAGGTAAAATTAATACGAGAGGTATGTTCAGCACCCCCCCTCCGCGCACCTCCACCGTGACGTCATAGGAAATCTAGAGAGAGAGAGAGAGAGAGAGAGAGAGAGAGAGAGAGAGAGAGAGAGAGATGTAATCTTTACAGAAAACCATCAGTATGTATGGTAAACTTTAAAATTACATCACAATGTTCACAGATAATACTGAAATTGCTGAGTATATCTTTCTTATCCTCAAATTATCAGTATCTGAGATATAACATATAACATAAATAATAGGATAACAAAGGACCACCAGGGCCCATCTAGGTCATCCTGTATCAGTCGCACAGCGACCTCGTCATCAGTACTTAAAGATACACTTACAAGTACACAATACATTATATACTAATTCTAAATATTTGGCTCATTAACAGGGCTAAGTCCTGCAGCGAATTCCTCTACAATCTGTGATGGGGATCATGTCTTGTTTAACTATAGTAAATTACTTATAAAAACTATCATGCAGCGCTATACATAATTATAAATCTAATAAATTTAAGTGCTTATCTAATCTGTTTTTAAACATTGTCAAACTAGTGCTATTTACAACCCTCTCTGGCAATGCATTCCAGAAGTCTACCACCCTATGACTAAAGAAATATTTTCTTATATCTAACCTGCAGCCTTGCTTTCTAATCTTCCTGCCATGATTTCTAGTCCTACTTCCCTCCTCTAAGGTAAAGAAAGATCTCACATCTATGTAGTTTGTATCTGAGAACATTTTAAATAACTCTATCATATCCCTCTTATACATCTCCTCTCAAATGAAAACATGTTTAATTCCTTTAATCTATCTCTATACTCCAGGTGCTTTAATGCTGGTATCATCCTAGTTGCTCTTCTCTGAACTGCTTCTAACATGTTGATATCCTGCCTATAGTGGGGTGACCAGGCCTGTATGCAATACTCTAAATGGGGCCTAACATAGGAATTATATAAGCTACGCACCACTTCCTTACTTTTATAACTAACATTTCTATTTATAAAACCCAGGATCCTATTTGCCCTATTTCTTGCTTCTAAACATTGCTTTGAAAATTTCATAGTCCTGTCTATCACTACTCCTAAATCCTTTCCTTCCTCTACTGCCTCTAGCCAACATCCCTCCATCTCATAGTTAAAGTTTGTGTTGTCTTTACCTAAATGCATAACCTGACACTTTTAGAATTAAACTCCATCTGCCACCTGTCTGCCCATGCTATCAGCCTGTCCAGGTCTCGTTGTATTCTGTAATTGTCCTTTTCACCCTGTACTGCACATGCTATCTTAGTATCATCTGCAAACTTTGATACTTTGCTACTAATTCCTATATCTAAATCGTTAATGTACACCAAGAAAAGAAGAGGTCCTAGCACTGATCCTTGGGGTACCCACTAACCACTTCCTTCCACTCAGACATTGCCCCATTTAATACTACTCTCTGTTTCCTATCAGAAAGCCATTCACTAATCCAATCAACTAACCTACCCCCTATCCCATGTAGTCTCAATTTGTACACTAGCCTCCTATGCGGTACCTTATCAAACGCCTTGCTAAAATCTAGATATATAACATCTATGCTATTTCCATCATCTAACTCCTTGGTAATATATTCTAAGATATCGAGCAAATTTGTAAGACAGGACCTCCCTGATCTAAAGCCATGTTGGGTATCTCTAATTAATCTATTCTCATTTAAATGCTCCCAAATACTACCCTTAATGATTTTCTCTAGTATCTTACATACTATACTAGTTAAACTGATCGGTCTATAATTATTTGCATCATCCTTCCTACCTTTTTTAAATATTGGAGTAACATTAGCTAACTTCCAGTCCTGAGGTATCTCAGCAAACCTAAGTGATCTTTCAAAGATTAACTTAAGTGCTTCAGAAATACTGTCTACACCCTCCTAAGTACTCTGGCATGTAGCTCATCAGGACCACTAGCTTTCCTATCGTCTAGTTCAAGAATAAATTTCCTAATAATTCCCGGTTTTATATCAATATTTTCTAAAGCTCTTAAACTACTCATCGCACTGTTTGTAACAGGATTTCCTATTCTTTCCTAGTAAATACTGAAGAAAATTGTTCATTCAATAATTCTACTATGTCTTCATTTTGATCCACTACTACACCATCTTTTCTGAGTGGTCCAATCCTATCCTTATTTCTTTTATCACTGACCTTGTAATAACTATATAATTTTTGGGATCTTTACTCCCAGCTCTAGCTAGTTTTATCTCTGCCTGCCTTTTACTTTTTTTATAACCTTACTCAAATCATCTCTGACCTGTCTGTACCTAATCAAATCTACATCTTCCCACTTTTCTGCAACTCTCTATATGCCCTCTTCTTCTCTCTGATCTGGCTACCTATCTCATGAGTCCACCATAATGGCTTCCTGTTTCTCTGCCTTATATCTTTGTAAGGGATACACTGCATCACTATACCCTTTACTACAACCTTAAAAATATCCCACATCTCCTGTGCAGTTTTATTTCCAAAACTATCTTCCCAGTTTACCTCTCCTAATAACTGACGTAACCTACCATAATTGCCTTTCTGATTATTATCCCTACTGGAATTAATGATAAATCTAATTATATGATGGTCACTGTTTGCTAAAGTCTCTCCTACCTCAACTTCCTTTAAACAATGCTCAATATTTGTTAGTACTATGTCTAAAACCTTCCTCCCCCTAGTAGGTTTATCTACCATCTGCACTAAATAGTTATCCTGAAAACATTCCATAAACTTATTTTCACTAGCATCTCCTACCATCCTCTCCCAGTTTACTGACTTAAGATTAAAATCCCTAAGATAATTGTCTGACTAGTACACCCCTATTTATCTCATCTACCATAAGGTTGTCTACATCTGCTGACTGGTTAGGTGGTCTATAAAAGCTCCTACTCTAATAACCTTACTTTTGTTTACTCTAACATCCAGCCATAAGGACTCTACTCTGTTATCTACCTTAATACCATTAACCTGACTGGAAATGAAGGATTTTTTACATAAATAACTACTCCTCCACCTATCCTACCAATTCTCTGGTGTAAATACATAATGTATCCATCTACTTCATATTCTTTCCTATTTTCCTAAACTTTTCCTCATTTACCCATGCCTCTGTGACACATACAACATCTAAGTCCTCCTCAACTATATAACTAGATAACTCGTCCTTCTTGTTCCTAAGACTCCTGGCATTTACATAAAAACATTTAAGTCCTGCTACCTTCCTAGATGCTGTCTCCTTATTTGGAATCCTAATCTTATTCTCTCCTATTTGCACCTGGAAATCTTTCCTAATCTTTTCACTATCTCTGTTTATCCTATCTAATTTATGTCTAACATCTTTCTTCTGGAATGCATTTGCTACCTCACCCCTACACTCCATCCCAACTCCCCTTCAGACATCCACTCAGCACATCCACACCCTTCCTACTCAGATGCACACCATCCCTAGCATACAAATCCTTCGCCCATAGAACCTATCCCATACATCCACAAAGCTGACACCCACATCCTTACACATCCCTTTTACCCGATCATTCACACCAATGGCCCTAGACAACCATTCCCTGCTAACATACACACGAGGCAAGATTCCTGACACTACACACCTCCTACCACTCTCCCTTATCTTGCCTAACATTTCCCGAAATCTTGCCACTAACTCCTCCGACCCACCTGCTCTGACATCGTTCCCACCTACGTGCAAAACTACTACACCCTCCCTCTCCATCCCCCCAACCCTCTTCTGCACCTCCTCACTCACTGCCTTCACACTTGCACCAGGCATACACACGTTCGTCCTCCAATCCCTGTCTTTCCCACAGAAAGTGCTATCTAAATACCTAACCTGAGAGTCACCCACCACACACACCTGAGGTGTGCTAGGCACAACCCTCCTCCTCCTCTCCTCTACCCCCTTCTCTCTCCTTTCACTCACCACAACCACCTCATTCACTCCACTCTCACTCTCCCCCTCCCCCTCCAACAAACCGAACCTATTTTCACACTCAATAGGTTTAGTCCTACCCTCCCTAACTGCCTCCACTTTCCTTCCCCTCGCAACCTGCCATCTCTGCCCATCCTGACTACTATCTTTCCCAGTCTGGCTCGCCTGCTCCCTCTTCCCCACTCTGCTCCTCCCGACAGAGGGCCAAGCCACCCTGTTGCCCTCAGAAGTTCCAACCTTCGGCCTAACACTGATCTCCTGCCTAATTTTTTCCACTGCCTCCCCAAGCCTCTTAACCTGCTCCTTCAACTCAAAGATGAGAACTTCGTTCGCACTTTTCCCCTCACTTAGCTTTCTCATTTCCTCTCGCAATTCTCGGTGCTCAAGAGAAAGAACTAAATTCTCGCTCTTGAGCCTACACATCATACACTCAGAAACGTCAACGACCTTCCTGTCATGCCCACACATCTCACACACAACAAACTCGCCCAATCCCATCTCAACACTCTCTTTCATGTTGACACGTTGAAGGGGGGGATAGAAAAAATGGGTGAAACTATGAAGAGTAAAAGTTGGTGGGAAGGGAAGTGTTGAGGGCAATAGTGGGAAAGGAAATAAAGTGGGAGTGTAAAAATGACGGGCAAACCGTCTTGCTAAGTAATTTTTTTAGTTTTGCTCACCCTTGCGGCTTACTCTAGTCAATAATTCATAATCAATAATTAATAATCTGTGGCTCTTTATCAAACTGATAAGGGTCTTTTTTTTTTTATATATATATATATATATATATATATATATATATATATATATATATATATATATATATATATATATATATATATATATTAGTTTCCTGCTTTGCCTCTCCCTGCTGCCGGTTGTCTGCAGACATTGCCGGTGTACACCACCCTTGCCAGGAAAGTGGTAACGGGAGCCACCATGCTCTACACGACCGCTAGAATCCACACCTCCACCCCAGCAACTCAGGGCGCAGAGCAGAGGGCGCATGAAAACTGTCATAGTGTGTTGTGTTTTGTTTGTGTATGTTTTTGTATTTTGAAGAGTTAGATTAATTGGTGGAATGTGATGTTTAAAGGATCAAGGTTTGATAATGAGTGTAGTTCCTGTGTTGTTTTTGTGTATGGGTATTTCTCTTGGTGTGCAAACCTTAATGCTCTGTTTTGTATTCGTTGTAGTGAAAGCATTTGTTGTTTTGAGAGTGCGTTAAGTGTGTATGTTGGATATGTAAGGATAGGAAGGACACTTGCTTTGACTAAATGCAATTTTATGTTGGTGTTTAGCGTTTCAAAGCGTTTTATTACTTTGAGTGCATGGGAAGCTTTTTTAATTATATGTGTGACATGTTTGCTGTATCCACGTGGGCAGAGTTTTAATCCTAATACATTTGCTTCATTTGAGTAGGGTATTAAGTTTCCTCTGATGTAAACCGGGGTTGTCTTTAATAACGCTATGAAAAGGATAGTGAATTTTGATTTGTTTGTTTTTATTTTACATTTGTTCTCAAAGTAATTTATGTTTTTAATTTCCTTCTCTATCTTTTTTGTTAGCATATTTCTTGATTTCCCTGCCTGGGTTATAATTTGTGTGATGTCGTCTGCGTATTGTATGTTTATCCCATCTGTAATTGGTGCGGGGGTGTCGTATGTATATATTGTGTAAAGTGTGGGTGATAGGCTGCTCCCTTGTGGTACACCACTGAGAAGTTGAAAGTTTGGGCCTTCGAAACTATTTAGTGAAATAGAGGCTGATCTATTGTCGAGAAAGTTACAAAGTAGTTTGGCTATTATTCTAGGAAGTTGTATCTGCTGTAACTTGTATTTGAGACCATTTATCCATACCTTGTCAAATGCCTTGGAGACATCTCTCAAAACTATACAACACTGTTTTTTGTCTGAGAGGGATTTTGAAATGGTTTCTGTGATTGTTGTTAGGGCTGTGTCTGTTGATCTGTGTTTGTGGAAACCATGTTGTTTTCCCATAGTTGTAGTTATTGCAGTCATCCATTCTTTTAATGACTTCCAGAGTTGGTTGGTTGATGTATGGGTCTGTGTTAATGTTATTTGTTTTAAGTTTTGCGTCTTCTTTGAATTCTTCCCAGTTTGTTTTGTTTGTTATGTATATAGGTGGTGTGTTTATTCTAATGGGAGATGAGGTTATTTTTATGATCATGGGTATGTCCGTTGTGAGATATGTAGGTTGGGAAATCTGGTCCTATGCGTGTTAATTTGTCATTATCAATAAGCATCATTAAGGCTTTACCTACGTTATTATTTGTTTTGTTGTCTAATTTGGGATGATGTGCATATAAGTCCCCTATGATGTAGGTTTGTATTGATTGGGATGCTATTGCGTGGAAGTCTGTGATTGGTAGATAAGGTCTACGAGGTGGGAGGTATGTTGTTGCGATGTTTATCGGACCTGTACTTGTTTCTATTGTAATTTGCAATATGTCAGTGTCATAATCATCTTTTATTTTGTGTTTCAGGTTATGTTTAACAAGAATAGCTGAACCATCATGCAGTTCATCGCTGGAGTTAGTGAGGTAAGTAGTGTAGTTGAAAATTTTTATATTTTCGTGTTTTTTGATCCCGTGACTATTAAGGAGTATTATATCTGGGTTTATATCCTTGTATACGTTACTGAGGGAGGTTTTCTTGCTTTTCCAGTGTTGTACGTTGTGTTGTGAAATTGTTAGTGTGTGGTGTGTGAGTGTCTGTCATGTGTGAGATGTTGGATTAGTGGGTTTTGGTTTCTATTAGTATTACTTGTAGGAGTGTCTGTAGTAGGTTTTTGTCGATTTACTTCGTGGTGGTGTTCTCTCTTCAGATAGCCCACTACGAATTTTGTTAAAGAGTGTCCTCAATTATCCACCAGCAGTTAGACAGGTCTATCTCGTTGTTTATTAGGCAGTTATAAATTTTTTGTTCAGTATGTGCTGTGGTTGTGAATCTCCATTTAAATTTACCAGTATCAATAGCTGTTTTTAGGTAGTTCAGGCTGAATGATTCTTTTGGCCATCCTTCGCTCTTTTTTGTGATAATTTGCATCCCTAATTGTGCACCAGGGAGCTTTTCTAGTGTGGGCATGTTCTCAGTCTGAGTGTTAGTAGGAGTTGGTGTATGTTTGTTGCTCATAGTTATGTTCGTCTCCTGGTTTTGTGTGATAGTTTGGGAGGTGAGTGTGTTTGTGTTCGTTCAACTCGAACTTGGACTTCGCTTCTGGACGTCGAAGAAGCTACACCTCACCTGCCTCTCCTACCTTGCGGACTCGGTATCGCCTTTTGCTGCCGTACTCCACCAACTCAACTCCAGCTCAACACAAACACGGAGGCTTCGTCCTCCACCTACAAAAGAATTAGACAACCGGCAGTCTCTTTGAGGAGCCACTTCCTTCCCCACGTTCCCGGTGGAGAGAGCCTCACCTAAGGGTATCGCTAGAAGGTTGTGGTAACTCACCCGGCCCAGAAGACAATTTTGCCACCACTGTTCCTCCTCTCTCATACTTCTCCTTTCTTCGCACCGGCGACCGGAGTCAGGATCGGGCCTTAGGCAAGCCCGCTTTCGGAGCTCCTAGCCAGCCACGGGTCTCTAGGTTGGCTAGAGCGGCCTAGAGATACTTTGGTAGTGTGCCAGCCCTCCCTTTGGATTCTACTGCTAGGGATTTCTCCTTCATCGTGACCTTCGTATCGCCATTTGCTTCCGAGCCCCTGTTAATGCTCGAAGCCTGCACTTGTGTACCGGGGCTCTCCAACTTGGTAGAGAGCTCGCCCTTGTGCAGTGCCTTTTTGCCTTCTACTTTATTTCCTTTTCGGCCTTAGGTCGGCCAAAAGTCGGATATATGGTTAGGCGCGGGGCAGGGACATTGCGACGATTTTTAGAAATCGGGTGTTCAAACTGCCTTGCATAGGTAGGCTCCTTCTGTTTTTCTATCTTAGCTGCGTCGTGTGTCGAGCTTAGGCCCCCTTGTAGGATTTATTTTCTTTTTACCGTGTTGCTGCTATCAACTTTAATCCAGTATGCCTAGAGTCAAAATAAAGACTCCTTCTCCTTCGAGGACTAAGCCCGACACACGACGCAGCTAAGATAGAACTCCTAAGAACGCTATCTGATCAACTCATCTACGCTACTCGGATCATCACGACACCAGACGCTTTCTTAGTACTCACCAGGACGGACGATGATGCTGATAAAATCTTTTCTTCCACTACCTTAGACCTACTCAGAGCTGATAACTTTCAACCTCTTCTACCCCCGGAAATACGAGCCAAACGAACCATAGTGCTTCGAAACACTGACGAGCACATATACAATAATACTGAAAAGGAAATAGAGGTAGAATTACTCAATGAAAATGATTTTCTCAAATAGGGGATTGAAAACATTTTTAAGATCCCTAAAACAAAAATAATCAAAATAACCCTGAACAGTTCTACAGCAGCAAAGAAAGCCACAGACAAGGGACTACTCGCCTTTCACATGAGTATCCCGCACTTCAATATCAGTATAGACGAACACATCCCTTTAATGACCTGTCTAAAATGCTCTTATCGAGGAAATGACTTCAAAATCTGCTCAGAATGCCCTAGCACAGAACACAAGTGGAAACAATGCAATGCCACGACCAAAAAATGCATAAACTGTTCAGGGGAACACCATTCCCTAGCCAAGAAATGTTCTCTGAGGAAAAAAGCTATTTCCGAAAAACGTAAAGTAAAAAAACAAACTAATGCACACACATACAACCAAGCTACTAAACAAACCATGTATCAACCTATTGCCACATGCCAGATCGATAGGGAAAGAAACATTAGAATTCAAACTTGCTTAATGCACGCCCACTACCTGAACTCAATCAACCCAGGCAGCTTTAACACAGAATTAAACAAACTATATAAAGCGAACAATCTTCCTAGCATAATCATACCTGAAGACCCACCCTCAAACGCTATTCTCAACCCAATGCCTCAACACAACCTATAAGTCTGACTCAGATATGAAGGCCGGTGCCGGGGAGGGGGAGACCTAACGGGGATTCCCCGGCTGCGGCGACGCCAAGCATCGTAGCACGTTTCGATCTCATTATTAACTTACATCTTAATGAACCGTCATAAAAGTGTATTCCTCTAAATTTCTACTAAGGATGTATAGAGAGCTTTGAATATTATTTTAGTGTAATGAAGACAATGATTTTATATAGATACCACAAAATGTAGCACCACTGCTCTCCAGCGTTGCTACTTTTCAAGGTTGGACATGGGTGAGGTCAACCTCCCTGACCGCTGATAATCCCCAGGTCAAATCGAGTCACTCCTTCCCTCCCTGTCGCTCAGGATGGAAGGTGAATATCTCGTCCTCGCTATACGCCATCGCAACCTTCATAGTTAAGAGAAATTAATCATTTACAGCGTCAACAAGTTCTGCTTAGAGGATTCTTTTATTATCAATGTGGAGGACATTTCTGACGAAGAACTGTCTGATTAATTAACTGAGAGAGGATTATGCCTACAGGGTAACCTCTATAAAAAAAAATATAAAAAAAACGCACCTTATGGGTGGTGTGGAAAAAGAGTAAAATAAAACAACAAAAAAGATGCATGTCTACTTGTCTATTTTAGAGAGAGAGAGAGAGAGAGAGAGAGAGAGAGAGAGAGAGAGAGAGAGAGAGAGAGAGATTTTTTTTGTGTGTGTGTGTGTGTGTGTGTGTGTGTGTGTGTGTGTGTGTGTGTGTGTGTGTGTGTGTGTGTGTGTGAATTGAATTGAATTTATTTATATGCTCAGACTTTACAATTAAAGTATGGAGCACAGCTCCGTTGTAAAAAAAAATGCATCCATAATAATAATAATGACAATAATAATAATAATAACAACAATAATAATAATAATAATAATAATAATAATAATAATAATAATAATAATAATGATAATAATAATAATAATGAAGAAGAAGAATAAGAATAACAATAAAGAAAGAAATACAATGTTTCTGAACAGAAAATATTATGAACAAAAAACAAAAGACAACAGTGACCAATAATTCACAATTTTAATCATTTACCTAAACTTTCCCATTATTAGCTTTGTAAACATAGATAAATTTGTAAGAATATTTACATTTGTATTTTGCAACAATTCAGTAAACTTAAAAATTGTTGGTCTATGTGTGTAGTAAGTTGGTACATACGTATCTCTCCATCTGACAAGTTCTTCATTTGAACATTTAAGTAACACATGAAATTCATCAGCTACTGCATTATAATTGCACAAAGTACATATCCGCTTTTCTCTGTTTACACCTGTGTATCTGCCGACATTTACTGGTAAACTATTATTACATGTTCTAAATTTAGTTAACAAGATACGGTTTTTTTTTTTGTTAATTTAGTTAGGTAAGGTTCTAGTTCATATACCACCTTAAATATATTATAATTGCTACATATGGTATTTGTTGACAAGTTGTAATACCAAGTACTGATCCACTGATCCGTTAATTTTCTTTCAACTGCCTTCTTAAACCACACTGTGTTGGGAACATTTTGTACTAACCAAATTCCTGACATACCACATTCGTTTAACAAATTCTTAACAGATGCTATCCAAGGAGAAGTATACAACCCAGACCTATCAAGATGCAACAGACACTGATACATTACATAAGATAATTTTGAGTTTTTTACCTGTAATCAACCATGACCAAAAGCTTAACATCTTACACTTGATATAAATTCCCAATGGATACACTCCCAGTTCCCCATATACCATAACATTACTTGTGTTTTTATGCACAAATAACATATGCTTTAGAAACTTTAAATGTAACAATTCTATCTCCCTTATAATATAATGTCCCCAAATTTCAGATCCATAAGTCAATATAGGCAGTACCATTGTGTTAAAAAGTTCTATTTGCATGTCAACTGGCAAGTCAAATTTTCGACACTTTCCTACTAAGGAGTACATTGCTCTTGTAACTTGTTCTTTCAAATCTAGTTCTCCTTTGCGGAATCTGCCATTATAATTAAATGTTAAACCAAGGTATTTATAATCTTTCACATCCAAATTGGAATTCATATTTGCTCAAATCAACTTTTCCTCGACTAAATATTACTACTTTGCTTTTGTTACAATTTAGTTTTAATTTTCATTCGTTGCAGTATGTGTTTAATGCTATCAGAGCCTGTCCATTCCTCTCTCACTGTCACATAATATAACAGTATCATCAGCATACATAACAACTAGAAGTTTAAGGTAAGAATTAATCAAATCATGACCAAAATCCAGAAAATTGCAGTTATATTCAAGTAATTTACTTTCAATGTCATTAACATAAAACATAAAACAAAAGTGGTGACAAATTTTCCCCTTGTCTTACTCCCATATTACATACAAAATTTTCAGATATGTCTTGGTTTAACATTACACAAGACCTGATGTTACCATACATGTTTCTAATTACATTTAATATTTTCCAATTTACTTTCTCCTTCACCAGTTTAAACCATAAACCATCACGATGTACTAAATCAAAAGCTTTCTTATAGTCTACAAATAAGCAAAATAATTTCTTTTTCCTCCATTTAAACAAATCAATTACACATTTGAGAAGAAAAATGTGATCCAAGGTGGAATAGTCATGTCTAAAACCAGCTTGAGTTTCATTTATGATGTTAATGGTGTCAGAATACATATTAAGCTTTTCATTAAGAATTGAGGTGAATAGCTTGCAGAGACAGCTAAGTAGTGTGATGCCCCTGTAATTGTTGACATCACTAGTGTCACCTTTGCTCTTGTATATTGGGACAATCATGCCAACCAACTATTCAGATGGCATTACCCCGCTATCAAGGATCTTACTAAAAAACATGACAAGTAAAGGTAACAAAATGTGTGTGTGTGTGTGTGTGCCGCGTCACAGGAGAACCAATACGTAAACTGTTGAAAGACTCGCGCAAGCAGGATTATACACACACACACACACACACACACACACACACACATGTATAACATAACATACATAACATAAATAATAGGATAACAAAGGGCCACCAGGGCCCATCTAGGTTATCCTGTATCAGTCGCACAGCGACCTCGTCATCAGTACTTAAAGATACACTTACAAGTACACAATACATTATATACTAATTCTAAATATTTGGCTCATTAACAGGGCTAAGTCCTGCAGCGAAATCCTCTACAATTTGTGGTCCCCATACATGGGGATCATGTCTTATTTAACTATAGTAAATTTCTTATAAAACTATCATGCAGTGCTATACATAATTATAAATCTAATAAATTTAAGTGCTTATCTAATCTGTTTTTAAACATTGTCAAACTAGTGCTATTTACAACCGTCTCTGGCAATGCATTCCAGAAGTCTACCACCCTATGACTAAAGAAATATTTTCTTATATCTAACCTGCAGCCTTGCTTTCTAATCTTCCTGCCATGATTTCTAGTCCTATTTCCTCCTCTAAGGTAAAGAAAGATCTCACATCTATGTAGTTTGTATCTGAGAACATTTTAAATAACTCTATCATATCCTCTCTTATACATCTCCTCTCAAATGAAAACATGTTTAATTCCTTTAATCTATCTCTATACTCCAGGCGCTTTAATGCTGGTATCATCCTAGTTGCTCTTCTCTGAACTGCTTCTAACATGTTGATATCCTGCCTATAGTGGGGTGACCAGGCCTGTATGCAATACTCTAAATGGGGCCTAACATAGGAATTATATAAGCTACGCACCACTTCCTTACTTTTATAACTAACATTTCTATTTATAAAACCCAGGATCCTATTTGCCCTATTTCTTGCTTCTAAACATTGCTTTGAAAATTTCATAGTCCTGTCTATCACTACTCCTAAATCCTTTCCTTCCTCTACTGCCTCTAGCCAACATCCCTCCATCTCATAGTTAAAGTTTGTGTTGTCTTTACCTAAATGCATAACCTGACACTTTTAGAATTAAACTCCATCTGCCACCTGTCTGCCCATGCTATCAGCCTGTCCAGGTCTCGTTGTATTCTGTAATTGTCCTTTTCACCCTGTACTGCACATGCTATCTTAGTATCATCTGCAAACTTTGATACTTTGCTACTAATTCCTATATCTAAATCGTTAATGTACACCAAGAAAAGAAGAGGTCCTAGCACTGATCCTTGGGGTACCCCACTAACCACTTCCTTCCACTCAGACATTGCCCCATTTAATACTACTCTCTGTTTCCTATCAGAAAGCCATTCACTAATCCAATCAACTAACCTACCCCTATCCCATGTAGTCTCAATTTGTACACTAGCCTCCTATGCGGTACCTTATCAAACGCCTTGCTAAAATCTAGATATATAACATCTATGCTATTTCCATCATCTAACTCCTTGGTAATATATTCTAAGATATCGAGCAAATTTGTAAGACAGGACCTCCCTGATCTAAAGCCATGTTGGGTATCTCTAATTAATCTATTCTCATTTAAATGCTCCCAAATACTACCCTTAATGATTTTCTCTAGTATCTTACATACTATACTAGTTAAACTGATCGGTCTATAATTATTCGCATCATCCTTCCTACCTTTTTAAATATTGGAGTAACATTAGCTAACTTCCAGTCCTGAGGTATCTCAGCAAACCTAAGTGATCTTTCAAAGATTAACTTAAGTGCTTCAGAAATACTGTCTACACCCTCCCTAAGTACTCTGGCATGTAGCTCATCAGGACCACTAGCTTTCCTATCGTCTAGTTCAAGAATAAATTTCCTAATAATTCCCGGTTTTATATCAATATTTTCTAAAGCTCTTAAACTACTCGTCGCACTGTTTGTAACAGGATTTCCTATTCTTTCCTAGTAAATACTGAAGAAAATTGTTCATTCAATAATTCTACTATGTCTTCATTTTGATCCACTACTACACCATCTTTTCTGAGTGGTCCAATCCTATCCTTATTTCTTTTATCACTGACCTTGTAATAACTATATAATTTTTGGGATCTTTACTCCCAGCTCTAGCTAGTTTTATCTCTGCCTGCCTTTTACTTTTTTTATAACCTTACTCAAATCATCTCTGACCTGTCTGTACCTAATCAAATCTACATCTTCCCACTTTTCTGCAACTCTCTGTATGCCCTCTTCTTCTCTCTGATCTGGCTACCTATCTCATGAGTCCACCATAATGGCTTCCTGTTTCTCTGCCTTATATCTTTGTAAGGGATACACTGCATCACTATACCCTTTACTACAACCTTAAAAATATCCCACATCTCCTGTGCAGTTTTATTTCCAAAACTATCTTCCCAGTTTACCTCTCCTAATAACTGACGTAACCTACCATAATTGCCTTTCTGATAGTTTGGGACTCTAGTCTTATTCACTATATTATCCCTACTGGAATTAATGATAAATCTAATTATATGATGGTCACTGTTTGCTAAAGTCTCTCCTACCTCAACTTCCTTTAAACAATGCTCAATATTTGTTAGTACTATGTCTAAAACCTTCCTCCCCCTAGTAGGTTTATCTACCATCTGCACTAAATAGTTATCCTGAAAACTTTCCATAAACTTATTTTCACTAGCATCTCCTACCATCCTCTCCCAGTTTACTGACTTAAGATTAAAATCCCTAAGATAATTGTCTGACTAGTACACCCCTATTTATCTCATCTACCATAAGGTTGTCTACATCTGCTGACTGGTTAGGTGGCCTATAAAAGCTCCTACTCTAATAACCTTACTTTTGTTTACTCTAACATCCAGCCATAAGGACTCTACTCTGTTATCTACCTTAATACCATTAACCTGACTGGAAATGAAGGATTTTTTACATAAATAACTACTCCTCCGCCTATCCTACCAATTCTCTGGTGTAAATACATAATGTATCCATCTACTTCATATTCTTTCCTATTTTCCTAAACTTTTCCTCATTTACCCATGCCTCTGTGACACATACAACATCTAAGTCCTCCTCAACTATATAACTAGATAACTCGTCCTTCTTGTTCCTAAGACTCCTGGCATTTACATAAAAACATTTAAGTCCTGCTACCTTCCTAGATGCTGTCTCCTTATTTGGAATCCTAATCTTATTCTCTCCTATTTGCACCTGGAAATCTTTCCTAATCTTTTCACTATCTCTGTTTATCCTATCTAATTTATGTCTAGCATCTTTCTTCTGGAATGCATTTGCTACCTCACCCCTACACTCCATCCCAACTCCCCTCCAGACATCCACTCAGCACATCCACACCCTTCCTACTCAGATGCACACCATCCCTAGCATACAAATCCTTCGCCCATAGAACCTATCCCATACATCCACAAAGCTGACACCCACATCCTTACACATCCCTTTTACCCGATCATTCACACCAATGGCTCTAGACAACCATTCCCTGCTAACATACACACGAGGCAAGATTCCTGACACTACACACCTCCTACCACTCTCCCTTATCTTGCCTAACATTTCCCGAAATCTTGCCACTAACTCCTCCGACCCACCTGCTCTGACATCGTTCCCACCTACGTGCAAAACTACTACACCCTCCCTCTCCATCCCCCCAACCCTCTTCTGCACCTCCTCACTCACTGCCTTCACACCTGCACCAGGCATACACACGTTCGTCCTCCTATCCCTGTCTTTCCCACAGAAAGTGCTATCTAAATACCTAACCTGAGAGTCACCCACCACACACACCTGAGGTGTGCTAGGCACAACCATCCTCCTCCTCTCCTCTACCCCCTTCTTTCTCCTTTCACTCACCACAACCACTTCATTCACTCCACTCTCACTCTCCCCCTCCCCCTCCAACAAACCGAACCTATTTTCAATCTCAACAGGTTTAGTCCTATCCTCCCTAACTATCTCCGCTTTCCTTCCCCTCGCAACCTGCCATCTCTGCCTATCCTGACTACTATCTTTCCCAGTCTGGCACGCCTGCTCCCTCTTCCCCACTCTGCTCTTCCCGACAGAGGGCCAAGCCACCCTGTCGCCCTCAGAAGGTCCAACCTTCGGCCTAACACTGATCTCCTGCCTAATTTTTTCCACTGCCTCCCCAAGCCTCTTAACCTCCTCCTTCAATTCAAAGATGAGAACTTCGTTCGCACTTTTCCCCTCACTTAGCTTTCTGATTTCCTCTCGCAATTCTCGGTGCTCAAGAGAAAGAACTAAATTCTCGCTCTTGAGCCTACACACCATACACTCAGAAAAGTCAACGACCTTCCTGTCGTGCCCACACATCTCACACACAACAAACTCTCCCAATCCCACCTCAACACTCTCTTTCACGCACTCAATCACACTCTGATATACCTCAGTATCTACCGCCATACTAATTTACAATATGTTAACTCACGAACAAATAAAAATACTAGGTGACAGCAGGGTGGGGGAACCGCGGTGGTGGGGGGGCCTAAGTGAGGTCAACTAATCCTCTTTCAAGGTCAACTTGACGGTTACAAGCCTAGTCTCCTCGCTCTACAAAAATACTTTTAACTCACAAACACTGATTTTAACCACTATTTCACTCTAATCTAACACTTGCAGTACACACTTCACTTCACTAACACTCAAAAGCACCACACACAGACACCAAGCACAAACACCACTCGCTAACTATAAAAACCACAGCCAAAAACGGAGCGCACACACAACACGTCCACTAGCCACCACAGCTACCGAAAGGAGAGAGAACTATATCGTAATGCATGAGAGAACTATATAGTAATAAGAAACAGGAGGAAGTAGTAACAAGAGAGAGAGAGAGAGAGAGAGAGAGAGAGAGAGAGAGGGTGTTTTTCCGATAGGTCTCCCCCCCTCAGCGGCCTTCATATTTGAGTCGGACTATAGACACTACAACCTCAGAACACTTGGAACCTACAACGAACACAAACTCTCTTTCACGCACTCAATCACACTCTGATATACCTCAGTAGCTACCGCCATACTAATTTACAATCTGTTAACTCACAAGAACACTATACGTAGCTAACAAACAAATAAAAAAACTTGTTGGCGGCGGGGTGGGGGAACCGCGGTGGTGGGGGGTCTAAGTGAGGTCAACTAATCCTCAAGGTCAACTTGACGGTTACAAGCCTATAGTCTCCTCGTTCTACCAAAATACTTTTAACTCACAAACACTGATTCTAACCACTATTTCACTCTAATCTAACACTTGCAGTACACACTTTCACTTCACTAACATTTCAAAAGCACCACACACAGACACCAAGCACAAACGCCACTCGCTAACTATAAAAACAACAGCCAAAATCGGAGCGCACACAAAGCACATCCACTCGCCAACGCAGCTACGCAAGAATCAACCGCCAGAGAAGTTACAGAAATGTTTTCCATGCTATCACATTAGGAAGATGATATTAATATGACGAGTTATAATGAGATGAGATGATATTTTAAATTATATGTTGATGAGGTAGATGAGGAAGATAATATACTGTTGATACACAACAACTAGCTCAATCGAAACAACATGACACATGAAAGCATCACATGGTTTTTATTATGGAAACATACACGCAAATCCAGAACGTAATATGTCATATTACGTTTTGGATTTGCGTGTATGTTTCCATCTCTCTTCAAGTATGGCTTTTACATGTAGAGCTTTATCTCCACCAAGCTAAGTTATGTGTTAGCCGGATTTCTTTACTCTGTTTATTTGCAAAATACCTCTAATAATTATGACCAGAACTAAATTACATTTCAAGTAATCATGATTTCTATATGCATCCATGAATTATCAAAGGAGATTGTTTTCATTGGGAGATAGGGTCATCTTTATATGTGTACTTCTGTAAGAATATATGCTGGGTGGATATCACAGTATGTGTGAATCCAAATATTTTGCCAGAATACTGTGCTATCATAAGTGCAGTTCTAGCTACATAACTTACGTGTATATCAGTGTTATCCCTTACCCAGCTCACAATGATCGTATGGATTGATAGATGAAGATGCATTACTGCCTAGATTAAGTGATCCAGCCTTATTAAGAGAGAGAGAGAGAGAGAGAGAGAGAGAGAGAGAGTTCCGCTCCACACACTGGTGAGAGCATGGTACAATTATTGCACTCGTATACTTCCTCTCCCAAAATTATTGGCAGTCGTCACAATAGGACTGACGCGGACATAATTAAAAATTATTTGATTAACATTACTACTGGCGTTACATTAATGAAAGACATTTTTCCGAACAGCTCAGTTCTCCCCCTGCCGACTGGAGTGAAAAATTTGTGATTAGTGATTACTTTGCGATTGAATTTAGTGTTTTTAATGAACAGCTGACTACCGTGTCTCTCTCTCTCTCTCTCTCTCTCTCTCTCTCTCTCTCTCAATATGATTGTATGTTCGTACGTCTGTCTGTGACATGACGGTCCTAATACTGTCTCTGATATCCCACGTGTGTCGTAGTTAGATTTATAACCTTAATGCGCATGATTACTAACTTCAAAATTATGTCCCGGGCACTACACAATTAGGCCCACCGATATACACATGCACAGATCAGTAATAGTGAGTTATTTTGGTTAGCACCGCAACAGCCAGAGTCATATGACACAGATTAATAAAAAGAATGTCTCTCATAACAAAATCCACTATAGTGACGCCCACGTGGTTTCGAGGTCCGAGTGCCTTGACATGTCAAGGGCCCGAGTGTTATCGCTTGCCTGAGAGAGAGAGAGAGAGAGAGAGAGAGAGAGTTGTTTACAAGGTAGAAAGTGCCGAGTCTTGTCCCATAGATAGGGAACTCCTGGGTCAGCGGGTGAGGTCACTGGTCAACACGGAAGTTCATCGTCCTTCAGACGTACTTACCTCGCACGCACGCCATTCTATGACTGTATTTTAACATATTTTAGTCGCATTTAAAGCAACTGTAAATAATAACGATGCATTTGAAAGTGCTATAAGTAATGGGAAATAAAGTACGCAAGCTCTTAAAAAGGCCCAATATACTCATTATAAGGGGGTATCAACAGTACTTTTGATGGGAAGTGGTAAAAAAAAAAGTGTCAAGTACTACAATTACTTCAGAATTATCTTTGAGATGCATAAATTACTTCATAATTACCTAAAAAATCCATTACCTCAGAATTACCTTAAAAGTGGCGAGATTATACTAAACTGAGTTATAATTACTTAAATAATGAGAGCCTTGCTAGCAGGCTCCTCTAAGGGGTTTGACCTCTACCCTCCTATATTGCACATTTATGCACAACAAAAACTCTATCAATCTATCAGTCAATCAACCAATCTTGTATTAATAAACAAGAGGAAAGTGAGTTGTGTTTTGTGAAGAGCTCGGAGCAAAAGCGGCCTCAGCATATAAACATTGGTCGCCTAAGGTCGCCATGATTGGAATTCCTTCCATGTTTACGTCCATTCGTGTTCCAAAGGAGGGCTGCCAAGTGCTGGATGGAAGTTACATAGGTATCTGCTGTTAGGGAGAACCAAGCCATTCGTGAACAAGGTGACGTGGTGAGTGATGAATGCAAACCATTAATTATAAACAATTTAGTGTGTGTGTGTGTGTGTGTGTGTGTGTGTGTGTGTGTGTCAGTAACAAGCATTTATATATGGAAGGCCTCCAAGGGATCACTGCAGTCCTACAACATCAAGACCCAGACAGTCTATTTGGATTATCTCATATATATGAAAAAAATATACGGCTTGACAACTGATAAAAATTAAGAGAGACGTCCACAGATAAAACAACCATGATATAAAATCCTTATAGTTCAGGGCACTGTCCTAATATAGCTCTTCTCATTTCCCGGCTTCCCCTTCCTAGTTCCTTCATTCAGCTGATGGGACGTGGGAATGAAAATAGGGTAAATTTTTAGTTTAATACAATATCCCCTATCTCTATCTTCACCTCCTCCAACAAGCTTGAGGCCTTTGAGGAATCGGGGTTTTGGGTGGGGGAGACATATATGAGTGATGTATGGCTTTTTGAAAAATCTAAGGAAATATCCCTACATATTTGAAGAATTTACCTAAATCTATGGATATTTCCATAAATCGGGAAATTTCTCCAAATCTAGGAAAATATCCCTAAATGTAGGGAAGTTTTACACAACATAACCTTTCCCCTCTAGAACACTAAACCTAACCTAACGTAGCCTAGCCGGGGGGGGGCTGCACCCCCCTGGATCCCCCTATAACACTAACCTAACTCTAACATAAACCTAACCTAACCTAACCTAACCTAAACTAACGTATCCTAGCCGGGTAAGCTGCGCCCTCCTCAGATCTCCCCCCCTATAACACTCACCTACCCTAACATAAACCTAACCTAACCTAACCTAACGTATCCTTGCTTTGGAGCTGGTTTCCCCCCACACCTCTTATAGGTTGACACAATATGCCCTATCTCTACTAATAATACCCCACGTCACAATGCCTTAACGAAAGGTTAAAGGTCTTGGCTGTGGGACATCATCGTCTCGATTGTCGTTAAGTTCACTGTCCTCCACGGGGACAGTATGAGCGATGATTTTCCAGTAATCAAATCGCAACATTTACAACTAATGTCAGTGGTGGCCATGGCTGAACTGTGCACATAGATGTCTTTGTGCACCTGTCTGCCCAGCTGTGAACCGCCTACGAATACTTATAGCAAATTCTAATTAGCGCAGCTCGTGGTGTTAAGAGGTGGTGGCATGTCATTGGACAAAAGAACTATAGACACAATAAGAATCCTATTCAGCAGTTACCTACAAACCCCAGCTATAAACAAATGCAAGTCAGTGTACTGCTCATTTCCGAGTGTGATGGAGCTCCGAGGCTTGCCGCAGCTTGCTGGTCTTAGAGAAAACTTGCCGAACATTGCACATTCCCGGACCTATTGCAGTGTTATTATTCATTTGCGGGAGGTAGTGTACTTACTGAAAATGTTGTAAATAAAAAGAACAACAACCTAAGTGTGGCCAAAACTATTTAGAGTTTATTGTACTAAACTGTAACAGAACCAAAAATAGGATGATTAAAACTTACCTAATGTAACCTAAGAGAAGAGAAGATTAGGAGGGACCCCACCAGGTCCATAAACCTTCCGAGGGTTTAGGCCAGAGTGGGCATGGAAAACATCATTACGAATAACTTTAATTGTAGGTATGAAATAGTCAGAGGGAGGAAGAGAGGAAGGAACAAGCCTAGAATCATCCAAGGTGGAGCTTTAAGCAAAGGTTGGAGAGGAGTTCAGCTTCAGAGACAGAAGGGATGACAATGATGCCATCAGGATGAAATAAGGGAGTGAAAGATGAAGAAGTAAAAATATTGTAGATGTTTTTGACCAAATGCCAGAAGTCTTGAAGAGTATTTGAGTTTGAAAGCTTTTGATATTTTCTATTTATGAAGGAGTTTTTGGCAAGTTGAAGAACAGACTTGGCATGATTCCAGGCAGAAATGTAAAGTGCATGAGATTTAGGAGATGGAAGGCTCATGTACCTTTTGTGGGCAACCTCTCTGTCATGTAAAGCACGAGAACAGGCTGTGTTAAATCAAGGTTTAGAAGGTTTAGGTTGTGAGAACAAGTGAGGAATGTATGCCTCCATGCCAGATGCTATCACCATCGTTATGTGTTCAGCACACAGAGATGGGTCTTTGACATGGAAACAATAATCATTCCAGGGAAAATCAGCATAATACCTCCTCAGGCAAAATGCCAGAGGTACCTCCACTTTGGGGGATCCTGAGGAGGGATTGGAGAAATAGGACAAGATACAGAAATGAGATTGTGATCGGAGGAGCCCAACGGTGTTGCACCAGTTGCTCTAGGTCATGGAGGATAGCAAAGTTGAAGGCTATTTCACCAGGATGATCAGTGAAGGGAGAGGAAAGCCAAAGCTGGTAGTGAACATTGAAATCTCCAAGGATGGAGAGATCTGCAAAAGTGTAGAGGGGCAGAATGTGCTCTACTTTGGAAGTTAAATAGTCAAAGAATTTATTATAGTCAGAGGAGTTAGGGGAGAGATAAACAACATAGATGATTTTAGTTAGAGAGTGACTATTGAGTCGAACCCAGATGGTGGAAAATTTGGAAGATTGAGAGCATAGGCATGAGAGCAAGTTAAGTCATTACGCACATAGATGCAACATCTAGCTATAGAAGGAAAATGAGGATAGAGAAAGTAGGAGGGAACAGAGAAGGGGCTACTGTCAGTTGCCTCAGATAGCAACAGCGAGGAAAAGAAGAAGAGGTTTAGTAGAGAAGAGGTGATGTTCTACAGATTGAAAATTAGATTTGAGATCACAAATGTTGCAGAAGTTAAGGAAGGATAAATTGAGGGAGTTGTCAAGACATTTTGAGTCATCACCGAGAGATTAGTCTGACCTGGGAACATTTCTGGTTCCCCTCCCCAGAAGGGGACTCCAAGGCTGGATTTGGAGTCACAATTTTTTAATTTTGAATTAAAAGTGAAGGGTGTGTATGTAATAAGTGCAAGTAGTATTGAGTGAAGAAGGAGAGTTGTCATTGGAGGGGAGGCTGTGACTTCCCCCTTGAGTTGTGAGACACAAAGGGAAACGTTCAGCAAGATCACAATTAGCTTTAATAGAAAGTTCACAGCACCCCCTGAACTAGTGCTATTTAACCTTAGGCTTATTTGACCCATGTTAGTTTATTCAACCATTGTTACTGGCTTATTCAACCCTTATTGTTGGCTTATTCAGTCATGTTGCTAGCTTTTTCAGTCCTTGTTGCTGGCTTGTTTAACCATGTTGCTGGCTTATTCAGCCCTTGTTGCTAACTTATTCAGTCATGCTACTAGCTTATTCAGCCCTTGTTGCTAGCTTATTTGGCCCTTGCTGGTTTATTCACTCATGTTGCTAAATTATTCATCTCTTGTTGCTGAGTTATTTGACCATGTTGCTAGCTTATTCAGCCCTTGTTGTTGGCTTATTCAGGCCTTGTTGCTTGCTTATTTGGCCATCATAGCCAATTAGTGTTAATACAGTGGTGTCTTTGGATAACGGACTTTGCAGTAATGGATTTTGCTCATTAACAGACTTGGCAACCTAATCTAACCTATTTTTTTTTTTACCAATATGGCAACATTTTTTTCCCCACAAATCCATAGTTCGTGAGTGGCCGCACAAACAAATAAACATGTGACATGATAAACAAGCCAAAAAAGGCATTCTAGATACCATTGTAATTTGTTTTGTTTCTCTGATTTACAAAACTTGTAGTAAGGTAAAGGGTAATGACTGCTTACCTGTGGGGGTCACTGGAGTAACACTCATGGTGATTTCTGGTCCCTGGCTGATTGAACCTGTGGCCTGCCAAAGGGATATGCTAGTTATGTATTTCTGTTCCAAAGTTGTTGGGCAAATGAGAGTAATGACACTGCCACACTGAGAGAGAGAGAGAGAGAGAGAGAGAGAGAGAGAGAGAGAGAGAGAGCCTGCTGGTGTGAATTGTTAGATGTACTTTTCTGCTTGATTATTGTTGGGCAAGCAAGGATAATGAAGCATACATCACTTGATTTTTGTCTTCATTTACTGGTGTTTGGAGGTCTGCAATTTCATTTCTTTCTTCTTTTGACAGGGTGGTAATTTAGTATGAAGTGGACTAGCTTTTCTTTTTGTAAATGATATAATGGGCAAAATGTCTCATCAGTGTGGTGCCAGTAGTGGTGGCAAGAGCAATGTAAACAAAATTATACAGCCATCTAATCATGTCCTCCCGCTCTTCTCTCTCTCTCTCTCTCTCTCTCTCTCTCTCTCTCTCTCTCTCTCTCTCTCTCTCTCTCTCTCTCTCTCTCTCTCTCTCTCTCTCTCTCTCTCTCTCTCACATATTTATACTAGCCTACAGAGTTGTTACAGTTATATTACAGTAACTCATAGGCTAAAGATTACATTGTAAATGTTCCTTATCTTAAAACCTTACTCTATGTCAGTGTTATTCACTAATTTTTGCAAGGGAGCCGCTTGAGTTAAACACATTCATTGAGAGAGCTGCAGCTAGTGCAAGCTAGCATAAGTAGTACTGGGCTGCTAGTGCAATATAGTAAATAAGATAAATTAGACATGGTAATATTAGCCTATATATCTTGTTATTAAGAGCAAAATAAAGACCAAACTTACTTAATGCTGTGATGAGTGGAAGTGTTCTTTTTTGTTTTTATTCATGTATTTATTTATTTTTTCGAGAGCTGTAAATTGAGTCATCGCGAGCTGCCAGCGGCTCGTGAGCCACGCAATGAATACCATTGCTCTATATATACAAATATACACTTTTATGGTTGGACTTACTTCAGCAGCCAGTCATTCACACACACTTTGAACCCCTGCATATTAGCACCTTCAAAGTCTGTGTTACTAACAGGGTGTTCCACCACCAACTGACATAAGTGTTTATAAACTGGCTCTGGTGGTGCCATGTCCAACACCTGGGTTGTAGCAGCTCACTTGGGACCAGGATGACTCCTTGTATGGTGACTTGAGCCCAGCAGTGTGGCTGCCTCGGCTCTTGCAGGTGACTTGCATGCTTCAACTGCACCTTGAACAACGCAGTAAGTCCTGTTATGTCTCGTCTTTGTTGCAAGGGATGGAGGTGTGACACAGGTCCTGTACCACTGTCTTTAATGAGCCTCTCAGTGCAGTCTTGCACCTTGTCCAAAAGGGTGAGGTGTTTTCTGCCTGTTGCACCCCATGTGAGATACGCATACTCAAGAGAAGAGCGAACCTGTATCATGTAGAGGAGCTCCAGCCTTCTATCATCAAGAAGCCACAACATCCTCTTTAGAGAGGCCAGCTTCCCTGAAGTCAACCCTCTGTCATGTTTAGGATGAGGAAACACTTTTCTGTAGAGAACATTCCTTAATTTTTTACCTCACTGGTGATGTGGTACAAAAGTTATAATTTGGGAAGTAATTTTGGAAACACACACATTTGTATAGAAAAGCAGAGGGAGAGAAAGAAAGACAAACAAGGTAAGGAGGTGGAGTGGCATTAGAGAAAGAAGACAAGCCTGTGATCTATGGAGAAGTGGCTGTAGTCTACTCTGACTTTGATGATCCCTTGTCTTCCTTCCATCCTTTATCACCTCAGCATTGTCCTTGTGGCAGTCATTAAATGCTTGTTAAAGATGCCACTGAACTACATGGGAATTCACCGTTACACTAAATGAAAAGCTACATTTGAATTCATCTATTCTTGGTAAGACAAATTTTTATTACTCAACACTTTTGAATAATAATGAACTCTTTTATTTCAACATTGAGTGTAGAATAAGATCAATTACCATATTTGATGGCATATAGAATGCATGGAAACTGGTATGTGTCTTAACTTTTTCTAGTGAGAAATATAGTGAATTTATTGATTGTATATGTCATTTCTGTCGCAAATGAGTTTATTTTGAGTTATTTGAACTCCAGCTTATGCCTACCTCTCATTCCCAATGATCTTGGGGAACCTTTGGGAAATAGAGGTTTTTGAGTAATGGAGCATTACATGAAGTAATATGAATTGCAAAAGAGGTCTGAAATCAACAAAGTCAAATAAAAACTGAAAATGCTTTGACAGTTGTGGGGGTGGATGAATGCGGTGGTTGAGCTGTTGGATTGTTTACATGAAGCAGTGTTGCCAGTGTTACACTTCTGGCTGTATACTTTACACCATGGCCCAACCTTAAAACCAAACAATATGTCATTCTGAGGATGACATTTGTTATTACACATACTATTACCCATGATTATTAATTATTGCTTAAACCCACATTCTCACAGCAAACTTACACCATGTCTAACACCTTGAGAAAAAGAAATGAAAAAAATACTTGAGGTGCCCTCTTGTTTTCTTTGAGAAGACACCCAGCCTGTTTTCTACTCCCAGGTACCACCCATCAGGCCAATTCCCTCATTTGCCTCTTTGCTGTCACAGGGCTTACTTGCTGTCTTTGGCTCAGCGCTTGCACCAGCTAGTTGTTGTTTTTACCTTTTCAGAAGTGGTTGGGTTTGCCTTTCATCGCTCCTTTGTTTGTCTGTCTTCTACAGGGAGACTGTGTGTTATCATGCCACGTAAGTGTGTGAAGTGTTCTTGCTCCCTCCCGTTATTTATGGTGGACCATCATGGGGAGTGTCTGAAGATGAAGTAAGAATGTGTTTTGTAGCCTTTCTTCCTGTTGTGATTGCTGTAAGGCCTTGTCACACGACCAACTTCTACATCTTTTGGAGAATATTAAAGACCGTACTGAGAGGAGGAAGGCTTCTTCTGGTAAGTTTAAGTCTTCCCCTTCATCACGGCAGGTGCAGAAACACATTTGCAGGATGGAGGAGACATTGGACCGGCTTTCCCTCTTTCTCTCCTCTTCCCAGGGTTCTCCCTTCTCTAGTTTCCAGACTCTGGCTTCACAGGTAGATAATTCCCAGCCGGGAACGAGTGTGCTATGTAGAGGCTGGGGCAGACTGGACCAGCTAGTGCTGCTGGTCCTGAGGTCAAATTGGTACTGGTGTCTGCCAGTACCATCTTGAAACGTGGCTTCCATGCCCTGGTTCCTGGGACAGGTAAGGCAGTGCGCAGTGCCCTTGGTACTTTTTGCACTGTTTACGGGGGTTTCGTTGATGACAGCTCCCATGCCCGACGGCTGCCCCAGTACCCAGGATACAGAGGTTGTCATCTGCCATACAGCTCCCATGCCTGGCACAGCCAGACTGCTATCCAGAATATTGATAGTGGCGTCTGCCATATGGCTCCCATGCCTAGTGGCCAGCCTCTTATCCCCTTCCCATGGTTTTATCTGCGGTACAGGTAAGGAAATGCCCAGTGTTCCTGGTACCTTTGGCAGTGTTAACGGTGGTTGGGTTGGTGACAGTCATTCGGCTCTCATGCCTGGCGGCTGCCCCACTACCCAGGATACGGAGGTTGGCGTCTGCCATGCAGCTCCAATGCCTGGCGGCCAGACTCCTTTCCAGGATGTTGAGGCTGGCGTCTGCCATACGGCTCCCATGCCTGATGGCCAGCTTATCATTCCTTCATGTGGATTAGGCATAGGTAAGACTATTTCACTTTCTTCGGTGGTGGGGTTTGGCCACAGCCATGCTGCTAAAATATCTGGTGGCCTTCTCCCTACCGAGAATATGAGTGCTGGCGTCAGCCACAAGGCTCCCATGCCAGATGACCAGACTCATGTCCCTTGTCTAGGTGTTGTTGTGTGCCCCTTGGCTCCCATGCCTGGCGGCTGTCCTCTTCCTTGCAGTGGTTTGGACCATGCGGACCCTGGTGAGTCTGTGCTGGGCAGCCTTCCATTTATTCTGAAGGCTTCTGTTGAGGCTTGCCAACCAGCTCCTGTGCCTGGTGGCAGTGGGATGGGCCAAGGTCTTTTGGCTCCCATGCTAGTTGGCCATTTCATTTCCACAGCTGGGACCTGTGAGGTTGATGAGGAGGAAGTGCCTCCCAATCAAGAAGGTGTTTCACCTTTTTTGCACTTCATAGGCAAAATGAGGGCCTATCTTCATCTACCTTCTCCTGAGGCTCCTTCCTCGTCCCAGCTAACAGGTGTAGAAATGGCACAGGGCTCAGTTTTGCCCCACCAGCCCTCACTTACTCTCCCACAGTTGCTTATGGCTGAAGCTGTCTTTGAGGAAGTCCAATGCAGATCCCTGAAGGAGCCTAAGCCTTGCTCAGCCAATTTTCAGTTGTCTAGGGACTAGTATGGCTGGCCAGGTTTTTTTTATCTGCCTGAGGGGACCTCTCTGGCTTCCTCTTCCAGTTAATGAAGAGTTTGGTTGTTTACAGCTGGTGGGCAACCCAGCGGTCTCTGTCTTCTCCTGTCTGTTGGTGCAAATGGAGAAAGTGTGTGGCTCCGTGGCTGACATTGCCTCTTGGACAGACCAGGTTTTGTCTACATGGGCTGGTGCTGCTTCTAGCATGGAGCAGGATGTTTTGGAATTTTTGTTGACACTGGCCAAGGCAAATTAGGACATTTTTCGTCCTGCTGAGGAGCTACATTGTAGACTCTTTATGTTACGGAGACAGGCTGTAGTGGATTCATTGCCTTGTACCTTTTCTGACAGGGAGAAGCGCCTGCTTCTTTCTTCTCCCTTTTCTGACGTGCTATTTGATCCAGCAGTGGTGGCCAGGGTGCAGGACACTGAGCACTTGGCTTCTCAGCAACATGCACTTTCCTCTGTGGTATGGGGGTTGGCCTATTCTTTTCAGGGTTCAGCCTCTGCACCCTGTGGGAGCAAGATAAAAGGGCAGACAGGGAGGGGTGCCTTTCTTAGTGCCTCTTTGTTGGCTCCTGTCACCAGGCCCTCTGCTACGGGGGGTCCTTTTGAGTCAGAGGTTCTTACAGTGGAGGATATCATGGCTGGAGTAGATCTCGCTTAGGGAAGTAGGTTGCTTTCCTGTGCCTGTGGGCGCTTGCCTGCAGCGGTGCTGGAGAGAGTGGATGAAGGTTGGGGCAGGAGAGTGGGTAGTGAAACACTGTGTTATGGGTTTGTTCTCCCTTTTTTGCATCCCCCTCCTATGTCTGCCAGACCCATAGAGTTTGTGAGTTATGCAGAGGGGTGGGATTGTCATGTGACCTGGGATGTAGTAGTGCAGGACATGTTGGGCAAAGGGGCCATAGAGCTTGTGGTGGGCAAGCTAGAAGGCTTTTATGCTCGTGTGTTTCTTGTACCCAAGGTAACGGGGTTGGAAACTTGTGTTCGACCTCTCAGCTCTGAACAAGTTTTTAGCGGTCAGCCCCTTCTGGATGAAGACTGTGGCATCAGTTTTGGAGTCCATGAACGTTGGGGATTGGATGGTGTCTCTGGATCTGAGGGACACATATTTCCAAGTTCCAATCCACCCTCATTCTTGCAAGTACAGTAAATCCTTGTTATACGGTACTTTGTTATCCAGTAAATTCACAGTTATGGTGTTTGACAATTACTACCCTCGATTCTATTTACGGTAAGAAAAATTCTCAGATATGGAATCCGCTTGTGTTTTGTTTACACCGTACCGTAGCGCCACCATGCCGCGGAGCCACCACAACAATCACTCTATTACTACGTTTCCCACTGAACACAAGTGAAATCTTTACGGCGTGTTTTTTGTGGATATTATTAGTAAGGGCTGAAATCTCTACTGTCCCTTAGCCTGCAAAACTTGGGACACGTCGATAGACGTTCATCATGCAAGACTCGGGACACGTCAATAGACGTTTAGGCATTTTTTAGCTATATTTTGGTTATTTTCTTCCTGTCTTCTTTGCTTGTGAGCTGGCAACACTCATCAGGAGTAAACATGATGGATGGTGGGAGCAACAGTGATTTCACGGTGTCCGATTCTGCCACCTCTCCCGCATACCTTACTAATACTTACTAATAATAATAAAACAGAGAGAGAGAGAGAGAGAGAGAGAGAATACAAGGGGCATGTTTTCTAGCACTCTAGCCAAGGCTGCTGGACCCGATCAGACGCAAGGCCACGTACACCAATGATACCACCTCATTCAACCTGTGATATTTTGGTAACCATAGCATCTAGAGACTTCTGTTTTTTTTTGCATTGCAAAGAGGAAGAGTTGCTTGTGGGCAGAACACCATTTGTACTCACTCATTTATTGAATTTCTAAGTGTAATCAGTATGTGAATAAAGGCTATTTTGTGTGTTTCTTGCCAAACCTGCCGAGTTAGCATGAGTGAAAACTCCTAACGTCCCTGAGTTTTAGGGGTTAGCTTCGGGAGGGACATCAAATGATAGAATTTGTGGCGAGTGAAAGGTAAATGAAAACATTGTTTTTTCCTTTTGTGCAGTACTTTACATTTTTTATATGACTATTTTCATGTACAGGCAACCCCCGCTTAACAAACGGGTAAACATTCCTAAAAAAAACGTTCGTTAAGCGAATTTTCGTTAAGCGAACCAATTATAACAAGTTTGACCCCTGACTTGAACTTCCATTGAGAGTAAACAAAGTGAGAGTGCTTCATAGTACAGTAAAAGGTTTAATGAAGATAAAAATGATGAAGTTAAACATTGAAGCAGTTTAGTTTAAGACAAAGTCATGATAATGTACACTAATGTATGTATGTAAGTGACTTTATAATGTTGATGATCTTAAATTCATGAAGGGAGGGAGAGTGGAGCGGGAAATACGCTAGCTGGCAACCTGTGGAATGTAAGCAAAGGACGCATCATTTTACCACATACAAAACTTATGTACCACATTTCCACAAGGCTTTCCAGGTGGTTCTTTTAGCTTGTAAGGAAGATACGGTCTCACCCGCCTGCTGAATAGTCTGCTGACTTGAAAATAGTGGAGACACTAGATGGAGTTAAGCCATGGTGGCGAGCAATGCTATTAGTTTTCTGGCCTCTCTTGTGTCTGTGAATAATATTCAGCTTCACTTTGAGAGTAAGAGACTTCCTGGTCTTCTTAGCAACGCTAGGTGACATTGCAGGGCTGGTTGCAGGGCGTTTTGGTGGCTTGTTGAGCGAGGGAAGACCAGCTAGTGCTGGACACTGTTATTGTTTTGAGCTGAGAGCGGAGAAGGATAGGGGAGTGAGTGGTGCATGTTTTGTCTACGAGAGGCGCTGGTATATTCAAAAGCCTGTTGGCTTGCATGATACGGGGGGGCTTTCAAACTTGGAAAAAATTACCTGTATAAAATTTCGTTAAAGCGAGTTTGGTGTTCATTATTCGAGTAGATGGTAGTAAAAGGAAACGTTCGTTATAGCGAAATTTCATTGTGTGAACCTTCATTAAGCGGGGGTTGCCTGTATTTTCACATCTGTGGGGGTGACTTTCGACGTGGTGAAACACATAATGGGTTTGGTATTCGGTAATTTCGATTTGGGGTGAGGTTTTCAGGAACACATATGTACCGTATAATGAGGACTTACTGTACCTGTTGTTTGTTTGGTGAGGCAAGGTTTTTCAGTTCAAAGTTCTTTGTTTTTGAATCGCCACTGCCCCACAGGTGATGGCACCAGTGTCTTCATGGGCTCATCAACATGATATCTCCCTGCGCCATTACCTGGATGATTGGCTGGTCACAGGGCCCACTCTTCAGGAGTGCATAGGTGCCATCCAGGCTGTTTTGCGGCTGTGTATTCAGGTGGGTATTCTGATCAATCTGCCCAAATTAGACCTGGTACCCACCCAAAGGAGACAGTACCTGGGCATGGTGCTGGATTCAGTGAGGGCTCTGGTTTTTCCATTGCCAGAAAGGGTCATTCAGTTTTTGTCAGTGGTGCAGAGTTTTCTAGAGGACAGAGCCCCTACGGTGTCTCCTGGGTCATCTGGCTTCCTGGGAGAGGCTGGTCCTGGGTGGCTTGGTATATTCTTGGTCCCTTCAATGGTGCCTGAAGAAACTGGAAGGCAGCGTTGGACCCACCCGGTGGCGGGTTCATCCTTCTGAGATGTGTTTAGCGGACCTCTCCTGGTGGATGGATCTGGGTCATCTTTTCAGGAGAGCTCCCTTTGTGATGGCTCCTCTGGAACAGTCTCTGTTTTCTGATGTGTCTCTTCACGGTTGGGATACTCATCTGGGGCACTCTCTTATCTCGGGGGTGTGGTCTCCCCAAGGAGCAGAGGATTTACATCAACCACCTGGAGATGATGGCTGTTTTCCTGGCTTTGCAGTCCTTTCAGCAGGAATTGTCAGGCACGGTGGTGTCTCTTATGTCAAGACAATTCAACAGTGGTGGCCTATTTACGGAACTTGGGGGGCACTCGCTCCAAGTCTCTGTCAGGTCTGGCGGGGGACATTCTCTGGTGTTGTGAGGACAACTTGGTCTCTTTTTGCCCCAGGTTTGTGCTGGGATGGTGGAATGCAGTGGTAGATGTCCTCAGTCATGACTGTGTGGGATCAGAGTGGACCCTACATCCAGTAGTGTGCCATCAGGTCTTCAGGTGTTGGGTGTGCCGTAGGTGGATCTATTTGCAATAGTCTTAAATCACCAGTTACCTCTGTGTGTGTTTTCCCTGCCAGATCCGAGAGCTTGGAAAGAGGATGCACTTGCCTTTCCATGGGAGGGCTTGGATCTGTACGCCTTTCCTCCCTTCTCTTTGATTCGTCGGGTGCTGGTTCAGATCAGAGGGTCTGCTTGTGTTCGCATGACTCTGATTGCCCCGCGATGACATCAGGCAGACTGGTTTCCTCTTTTTCTGAGTCTGCTAGTGGACCATCCTTGAGTGTTGCCTCCATAGGCCTCTCTACTCTGCCAGCCTCATCGCCATCTCTTTCACAAGTCTCCAGGGGCACTTCACCATCATTCTTGAAGACTCTCCAGCGTCTCTTCCAAAAGAGAGAATTTTTGCGGAGGGCTGCTAGATTTATGGCCCTTGTGGTCAGACAGTCCTCTGCCAGAGTTTATCTGGCAAAGTGGTCTGTCTTCTGTGGTTGGTGTGAGTCAAGGGGTTGTCATCCTGTCTCGGCCTCTGTAATAGACTTAGAATTTTTTTTTTTTCTTTGAGACACAAAACATTTGTCCTTGCTGTCCATTAGGGGCTATCATTCAGCTTTGGCTCCCATTTTCTAGCAGGCTGGCTTGGATATCTCTCTGTTTCGGGATTTTTGAGGTCGGCTCCTCATTCATCATGTAGTCTTGCATGGGATTTGTCTTCAGTTTTACATTCTGTAATGAAGTTCCTCTATGAGCCTCATCGTTTGGGTTTCTTGAGGGACGTTGCATTAAAATCTTCTTTTCTTTTGGCTTTAGCGTCTGCTCATTTAGTTAGCAAACCGCATGGGCTTTAGTGGAAAGTCGTCACTCTAAGGGTTGGTCTTCTATGACTTTTTCTCTAGCTCCTGATTTCCTAGTGAAGACTTAACTTCCAGGTGATAAATCTCAGTCTGCCTTTGCTGTTTCTGCTCTTATGGAGTATGTTGGTGACTCGGAAGGGGACTGGCTTTTATGCCCAGTCAGAGCTGTCAGAGAGTACCCTCATAGGACCAGAAATTGTTGTCCTAGATGTTCCCACCTTTTTGTGACAGTTACTGAGCCTTGGCTTGTGGTGTACCCTCATACTATTTCCCACTGGATGTCAGGTTATCCAGCGTGTACATGAGGATGTTTCTGAGGAGGACATGCGCTTGGTTAGGGGAAGGCACATACAGTTGGAGGAGTGGTGACGAGTGCCTTGTTTAAGAAGATTCAGAGTATTCCTTCCGTTCTTCGGGCAGGAACCTGGAAGAGTTTTCCCACTTTTGCTTCTTTTTATCTCAGGGATATTACTTACTCATCAGTATTTGGATACCTTTTCTCGGGGCCCTGTTGTGTCGGCTCTCAGGGTAATTCAATAATTTTTCTTTTGGGTTCCTTATACATACTGTTCTATGTATAGTCTTCTGTGGGGTTCTGGGTCATTGGACCTTTCTCGTGCGAAGAGTTGTGATGCTCCTCTCACTCCTCTGGTTTCGTCCCTCTGTCATGGGATAGAAGTGCTGCACCCACCTCAGGATATGGCTTCCACCTTGTAAGTTTTGGGTTTGTAAAGGTGTGTGTCTGGGGGAGTAAAAGTTATTCTTATGGGTGAGGTCATCCTCCCTCCTATACTTGGGATATATTTCTTAAGCAATAATCCATTTTTATCTACATACTTACCCATAATTATAAATTATAATTGAGTTTCCCTTCCTCCCTCCCCTCTATGACCTTTTAAGATAGAGGCGAATGAGAGAATCGGGCTGATGGGTGGCACCTGGGAATAGAAAACAGGCTGGGTGTCTTCTCAAAGAAAATGAGAAAAGGCACCTTAAGCATTTCTTTCGTTTCTTTTTCTCGAGCTGTTAGACATGGTGTAATTTTGCTGTGGGAATGTGGCTTTAAGCAATAATTAATAATTATGGATAAGTATATTGATAAAAATGGATTTTACATTAAGAAATTCTATATTGCGTGGCTTATATGGGTCTGGGTAATGAATGTTACATTTACCTTTCCTTGTGGTCTTTTTTTGGTCTTCTTGCTATTGCCAGAGACATTTTTTTTTCTGTAGATAGTATCCTAAAAGCCCTTGCTGCTGCTCTATTGCCATGGTCTTTGGCATAATCTAACATTTGTAGTTTGTAGGAGATTGTATTGCTTGATCTTTTTCCTCCTGCTGCCATAACGGTTTGGGTGTTGTGTTTTGTTATGATCAGATCAGATCACATGTAAAGTCAGAGGATAGCCTTTGCAATGATGCCCCTGATGTTTTCACTTTTTTTGTTGCTGGTTTGTTTATTTATTTATTTATCTATTTTCACATGCAATTTTTTTTTATCTATTTTCTTCTTTTATTTCATTATCAACTTTATGATCATGACCTTGCTGTTACTCGTCACCATCAGATGGCATAGAGTCAGGGTTCCTATCTGTTGATGTTTATAAACTTGCATCACAGCCTCACAGGTTAGATTGTTTTCATTTTTATGGAAATTAGTTTTCCAAGTAATAATACTGGAAATGATAATTAAACCAGCAATAAAAGAATGATGCATGCAGTACTGGTTAGTCAGGTTAGTTAGGTTAGTGAGGTTCAGGGAGACGATAATGCTATGGGAAGTCTCAACTTAGCATTTTAGACACAGGGCATTTTTTTGAGCCAAAATTTTTTGGGAAAGGTGCATCCTGTATGTCATCAAATATGGTGAATTATGAAAATAATGTTTTGCATTATTCAAAGAGAATAAACTAATGAAAAAGGGAAAGGTTGTGTTTAAGGGTCTCACAGACAAACTGCTCTCAGTAATGATTATCCCTCATCCCTGAAATGTCTTATCACGAGACACCATTGTAATGTTTTGTATACATGTATTTATCTAGTTGCATATACTTTGTTGTATATTACAGGGTTTAAGCTGGGCTCATAGTGACCTGTCTCCATATCTATTTTGTCAAACTTTTCCTTAAATTTATGCATACTTTCTGCTGTTACAATCTCTTCACTCAAGCTGTTCCAGATGTCCACTGTCCTATGTGTAAAGGTAAACTTTTTAATGTCTCTCAAACATTGACTTTTCATGATCTTGGAGTATTCTTTTGTCTGCCTATCTCCAACTTCTGTTAGTGATACCAGATTGTGTCTGTTCATCTATTGTATATTTATTATCTTATATATCGTAAGTAGATCTCTCTCCTGCCTATCCTTCAAAGTTGATAGTTCCATTTCCTTTTTTTTTTTACTTTATGCATCACAAACTTTCACTATGCTAACACTAACCTCTCTTTCTTGTACAGCTTTTGTAAATTTTTTTTTTTTAATTTCCTGATATTTTCACAGTAGTTCTTGTTAAATCCACTATTTTTGTCACCTCTTCTCCCAGTTCTTTGTTTTTATTTTATTTCTCTTTTGGTATATATCATATCACTGAATATTTTTTTTACATTATCATTACTCACCTCTCTTTTTCCCTTCCATATCTTTTATCATCAGTACTAAGCTACATATTTTTACTCATATTTTTATTTTTCTTCTTCGGTATTCTGCATTTGTTTATTTGTATGTGTGCATGTATGTGTGCATACGTTCGTTTATGAGTGCGTGGGTATTTACCTAGTTGTAGTTTTACAGGGCCTGGGCTTTATGCTCGTGTGGCCCCGTCTCCATATCTACACTTATCCAATCTTACTTTAAAACTATGCACACTTGTTGCAGACACTACTTCTTCATTCAAACTGTTCCACGTCTCAACACATCTTTGTGGGAAACTATACTTTTTAATATCTCTTACACATCTTCCCTTCCTCAGCTTCTTACTATGCAATCTTGTGCTTCGACTGGCATATTCTTCTCTCAGGATCAGATACTCATTGTCCACTTGGTCCATTCCGTTTATCAGTTTATAAACTTGTATGAGATCCCCTCTCTCCCTTCTCTGCTCCAATGTTGGAAGATCCATAGCCTTTAGTATCTCCTCATATGTCATCCCTTCAAGTTCTGGGACCATTCTTGTAGCCATTTTTTTGTAGTGTCTCCAGATTCCTTATGTGTTTCTTTTTGTGAGGGGTCCACACTACTCTTGCATATTCCAATCTGGGTCTTATTATAGTACAGGCAAGCCCCGCTTAACGAAGGGGTTATGTTTCTAAAAAACACTTCGTTAAGTGAAACTTCCTTAAGCGAACCGATTATAACAAGTTTAACCCCTGATCTGAACTTCCATTGAGAGTAAGCAAAGCGAGAGTACATCATAGTACAGTAAAAGGTTTAATGAAAGTAAAGATTATGAAGTTAAACATTTAGGTAGTTTAATTTAAGTCATTATAATGTACACTAATGTATGTATGTACGTAACTTTATAATATTGATGATCTTAACTTTATGAAGGGAGGGAGAGTGAAACGGGAAATACACTAACCAGCAACCTGTGGAATGTAAACAAAGTGCTTATCATGGTACCGCATACAAAACTTATGTATCACATTTTCACAAGGCTTTCCATTTTATCCATTGTAGAGTCACGAGTTCAGGTGGTTCTTTTAGCTTTCAAGGAAAATGCGGTCTCACCAGCCTTCTTAATAGAGTCTGCTGACTTGAAAATAGTAGACAGTAGATGGAGTCAAGATGGTGGCAAGCAATGTTATTAGTTTTCTGGCCTCTCTCTTGTCTGTGAATAATACCCAGCTTCACTTCAAGAGTAAGGCACTTCCTGGTCTTCTTAGGAATGTTAGGCCACATTGCAGGGCATTTTGGTGGTAAGTTGAACTAGGGAAGATGAGCTGCTGATATGTTAAGACTGGGGAGTGAGTGGTGCACGTGATCTTGATCTTGATCTTGATGCTACAGGTGACACAGAATTTCTTCTGAGTCAGGCCTTTGTAACTGCAGCGCCTGTGTTGTCCACCAGAGGCTTGATCTTTATCTTTATTCTACAGGTGTCTCAGGATTTCTCCTGAGGCAGGCCTTAGTACCAGCAGCTCCTGGTGTATTCAAAAGCCTGTCAGCTTGCATGATACGGTGGGGCTTTCAAAATTGGAAAAAATTACATGGATAAAATTTTGTTAAAGCGAGTTTGGTGTTCGTTAAACGAGCAGACGGTAGTAAAACAAAACCTTCATTGTAGCGAAATTTTGTTGTGTGAACCTTCGTTAAACGGGGGTTGCCTGTACTTATCAGTTTCTTCTTAATTTCTTTGTCCATGTAGTGAAATGTTATTCCAATATTCCTTATCAAATTATATGTCTCTCTAAAAATTCTATCAATATGGCTTACCGGTTGATTATTTTCTTCCATTGTCACTCCCAAATCCTTTTCCTTTTTTACTTTCTCCAGTTCTACTCCATCTCCCATCTTATAGATTCCCACTGGTCGTCTTTCACTCTTTCCCATTTCCATGACATGGCTTTTGTCCACATTGAATTCCATCTCCCACTTTTTACTCCATTCCCATATCTTATTTAGGTCTTCTTGCAGTATTTCACAATCCTCTTTTTGCTTTATAACTCTGCACAGTTTCGCATCATCCGCAAACAGATTTATGTAGCTGTTCACTCCTTCTGGCATGTCATTTATATAAATGAGAAAAAGTATTGGCGCCAATACTGACCCCTCTGGTACTTCACTTTCTACTGCTCTTCACTTGGACTTCATATCTTTGACTACCGTCCTTATTTCTCTCCCCATCAAATAATTTTCCATCCATCTCAATGCGTTTCCTTTTAAACCACCCTTCTCTAATTTCCACAGTAACCTTGCATGTGGCACTTTATCAAATGCCTTTTTTAAATCCAAGTAAATACAATTCAACCCATCCCTCTCTCTTGTGTACCCTATCAACTATTCTAGAGTAGAAACTCAGTAAATTTGTTACACACGACTGACCTTTTCTAAAGCCAAATTGGCTATTTGATAATAATTTGTTGTCTTCAAGGAACTCGATCCATTGTTTTTTTATTACTCTTTCACACATCTTACATACTAGTTAGTGATACTGGTCTGTAATTTAGAGGTTCTTCCTTCCTTCCGCTCTTATATATGGGAACTACCTCAGCTCTTTTCCATTCTACTGGTACTGTTCCATTTTCTGCTGAGCATTTTATGATGTATATAGGATCTGCTAGTTCTTCTCTACATTCTTTCAGTATTCTGCCTGAGACTTCATCCAGTCCCATTGCCTTTTCTTCATCCAGTTCCTTCATTAATCCTTTTAGTTCAAGCGTGTGTGTATATGCACATGTGCACTTATGTATATTTTACTGCCATATTAAATTCAGATTCCCTTTTTACAATCTTATATTGCTTGCTGTTATGAATGATGACACTTTCAAAACTGGTTGTAAGTCATATGTTGATAAACAGCTGTACCTAACTATTTAATACTACTTTAATCTATTAGGATTTTTAATTCTTTGACCAGTGATTGTTTGTTCACATGAAATGGAAAAAAAAAATTCTTCTGTATCTGATTTTGATGGTCAGTAGCAGATATTTAGAAGCAGCCCAGTGTTTGGGTAGTGTTTGGGTTAGTGTGTTTGGCTCATAGCTGAGGCTTGAGTTCAGATCTCACACTAAAAAGAAACAATTTATATTGTTTTCATTAACATTGTAAGCCCTTGCCAGGATGTCCTAAACAACTTGTCTTAATCTTCCCAAATCATTGAGAAAGCCTTGCTCCTGTCATTTAATCATATAGGATGATAATAATAAACAGTTGTTTTCCGAAGGCACAATATAGAACTCAACTCTGCTGTATTTATTAGTTCAAGAAGTATTTTTTTTTATACAGTATCACAAGCATCATAGAACTTTCTGTTAGCAAAGGAACAGGTTGACATGTCTTACTTCTTTAGGATATATCCTATCCCTTCACCCCACACAGGCTGCCGTAAGGAATGCGTGGGGGGGGTTAGGGAAGGACGCTTTGGCTGCACTCTGCACACCTGCTCCCGTGGAACAGCAGCAGCAACAACAGTGATATCAGCAACAGCAGTAACAGCAACAGCTGTAACAACAACAGCAGTAATAACAACAGCAGTAACAACAACAGCAGTAACAGTAACAGCAGCCACAACACCACCAGTAGCAGCAGCAACAACTACAGGCTTCATATTTGATGCAGCGAAATTGAACATGTAACTTAACAGCCAGTGACTAAAGATACCTTTCTGCATTTGTTTGAAGTGTGACTGTCAAGCCATACCATCAGCCACCGGAATATGTATTCGTAGAATGCGTTCCTTACATTACACCCCAAACCACCAGAATATCTGTGTTTGTGGAGTGTGACTGCTGAACTGCAGCACATTTTGTGCCACTGGTTTATATATATATATATATATATATATATATATATATATATATATATATATATATATATATATAATTTCTTTTTTTTCTGTGTGTGTGTGTGAGATGTGATCAGTGTGTGTCTTGTCCACAATAGAAAGGAAGTGCCACGTTTAACACTCTTACCTACTTGAATAACGTGGAAAGAAACTGCTTCTGCCAAACATCTGTACTTCATTGTTTGCACTGTTTTTGTGTTTACTACCTTTTAAATAATGGATAGAGATGTTTTTATATCAAAATATCTGAATACTATAGTTTGGAAGACTTTAAGAACTTATGACATCTAGAAATTATGAAAGATATGTCATAGGGCTGCATATTTTGTTAATGTATTATCTGGCATGTACCAAAGATACAACCCCTATTGTTAAAATACAAAAGAATGTGAATGCTTGCATTTTCATAGATTACTTCTGTATACTATACCTTGCCAGAAGTTTCAGTGACAAGATAAGGAGTGACATGAGTGTCATTTTTGCAAAATCACCTTAGAATATTAGTTGAAAGCTTTCCAACTGCAAATACAATATAGATATGGCACACAGGGCAACAAGAAATATAATGCACAGTTTGTCCAGATAATTGTCTGTCAGGTACAGTGTGACATCATGAGTGTTCAAAGGGAAGTGAAGGAAAAAAACATCGAACAAGAGAATGAGATGAAGAGGGAGGAAACAAGAAAGGAGGAAAAGCAGGATGACACAGCTCAAGTATCAGAAGAAAGTGTGAAGACCAGTGAGATACTGAAAGGAGGAAAAAGTATCAAAGAAGAAAAGGAAGTAGAGCAGATGACAATAAAAGATTCAGAAGAAAGTAAAGATATAGCAAGTGGAGGGCAAATAGTAGCACCAAATAATGTAAAAAATTTGAGACAGAGAGATGTGGAAAGAAGAGAAGTTTTGAAGCAAGAACAAAAATGTGTAGAGGTGAGAAATATTAAGCAAGTAGAGGATATCAAGGAAGAAATAGTACAAGTGAACTTATCAGAAGAAACTTGCATAGGAGAAACAAATTCAGGAATACAAGAAAGAACAAATATAGAAGAAATAGGAGTGATTGAAACAAACACAAAACAAGATAGAAATGTGGTGACTACAGAAGTAGTTGTGAAAGAACAGGTGAAAAATGTGACACTTGCAAAAGAATATTTTAATCATGAAATATCTGAACATACAGCTTCAAAGGAGCAAATAAGAAATGTTACACTTATGCATTTATATTTCCAACAGACCGTTCATGTTACGGAAGTGAAGTTAGAACAGAAGGCAGAAGCAACTGATGAAGAGCAAGGAGAGAAAGGTAAGATAAGTGTGAGTGAGGCAGCACAGAAGTGCTGCTCACACCCACACATCTTGCCATCAGCACATAGTAAGTAATACACACACACACACACACACACACACACACACACACACACACACACACACACACACACACACACACACACACACACAGAGACGAGACGCGGCAGAGGAAGGACGCGATACCGTCGCTCCCGAGAATCAGCTGATCTTCACTACCTTTGTTTGGGTTTACAGTGGCCTGGGCAATAAGTGTGGACTCATTTTTTTTCATGAATACAGTGTTAAATAATAATGAGTGAGAAAGATATTCCATCTAAATGCAGGTATGTGACAAGGGAAAAAATGAAAGCTGATGATGACAATGTTGGTGAGGGAGGAGGAGAATTTGAAGGCTTTGATACGGCGCAAACTTCACTATTTGATAGAGTCTTAACTATCGAACGTAAATTAGATAAATTGATAAAGGAGAGTATGGGAATGAAAGAGAATGAAGAACAGGATAAAGAGCTCCAGAAATTGAAAGAAAGGATAAAAGAGTGGAAGAAAACGAAACTAGGCTAAGAACCGAAAATGAAGAATTAAAAGTCCAAATAGCGAACTATAAGAAATTGATGGAAGAAGGACTCGGTAAAGCCGAGAAAGAAAAGAAAAGCTAAAAGATCTAGTTAACAAAGAAGAAGAAAGAGTACAAGACGTGATTAAAAAGAAGTACAAGCATGGAGAATCCAAGATAAGAAAGACAAGGAATCATTTCAAGAAGTATTTCAAGAACAGTTAAAAGAAAGAGATGAAAATATGACAAGCAAAATGATAGGAGTCCTCAAGAAAAAGAAAATTTAGTAAGAGAAATTGCGGAAAAAAGAAGAGTGTAATTATTTTTGGACTGAAAGAAAAAATGTTAAATATAGACCAAGAAGGGAAAAAGACGAAATGAAATCAGTAAAAGACCTACTAAAACATCTGAATGACGAGGATAGACAGAACTTAGAAGAGGAAGTAGAAGAAATCCATAGAATGGGACCATATCAAGAAGGAACAGTGAGACCAATTAAGATATTACTAAAATCACAAGCAGCAGCAGAAGAAGTACTATATAGAAAAAGGAAACTCAGAGAAACAGAAGGTTGCAAAGATATATATATATATATATAAAGAAAAATAGAAACGAGGAGGAAAGGAAGAGACACAATGAACTGGTGGCAGAAGCAAGAGAAAAAATAATGAAAGGTCAGAGGAGGAGAAGAAGGCATTTTTGGAGAATTATAGGAGACAGGATAAGGAAATGGTATATAAAAGAGAAAGAAGAGAAAAGAATGGAGCAAGTTTAACTAAAAATGATAAGAACAAAAGATTAAAAATGATGTATACAAACATAGATTGGATTTTATCTAGTAAATTAGAATTAAGAGATTACATAAAGAAAGAAGAACCAGATATTGTATGCCTGGTGGAAACAAAGTTAAATGAGGCAATAAAATAGACATAGATAAAAGGTATAATATATGGAGGAGAGACAGAGTGGGTAAAGGAGGAGGAGGAGTCATGATGATGTTAAGGAAGGAGATAGTGGTAAATCAAGTGGAGTTTCGGGAAGGAAAATCAGAAATACTGTATGTTAAGATGCATATTAACAAAAAGGATTTAACAATCATTGGAACATATGTGCCACCAAAAACAAACTCATGGACTAACCAAGAATATAGAGACATGATAGATGACTCAATAAGGAGTCTTACAAGAATCATTAAGGAAAGGAGAAAAGTGATATTGGTAGGAGATTTCAACTGTAAGGAGGTAGACTGGGAAAATTATGAAAGTGGTATGGGGGAAGATGCCTGGGGAGATAGATTCCTGAACCTAATGATAGATAATTTGATGGTCCAAAGAGTAAAGGAAAACACAAGATTCAGAGGAAACGATGAGCCGGCAAGATTAGACTTAGTTTTTACAAGGGATATACCAATTAACGATGATATAAGATAGAAGTGCCCACTGGGAAAGAGTGACCATGTAATATTAGAGATGGATATAGAAGAAGGAAAGGAAGATAGAGATGAATCATACAAAGGAGACCGATTAAATTACAGAAAGGCTGATATTGAGAATCTCAAGAACTATTTTAAAAACGTAAACTGTGAGGAGACGGAAAACTCATTAACGGTTCAAGAGAAATATAACTTATTTTTGGAAATATACAAAACTGGGGTCAGGGAATATGTTCCGAAATATAGACCTAAAGAAGAAGGAAAGAAAGATTGGTTTAATGCAAGATGTGCTAGGGCAAAGGAGAAATGAGATGGAGCATGGAATCCAAATTTGAAAGACCACAGGGTAATAGAGAGACTGTCTATATGAAAGAGATTAAAGTAACCAAGCTTGAAATAAAAAAGTTGATGACGGAATTGGATGAGGAAAAGGCAATGGGACCGGATGAAGTCTCAGGCAGAATACTGAAAGAATGTAGGGAAGAACTAGCAAGTCCAATATACAACATCATAAAATGCTCAATAGAAAATGGAACAGTGCCAGTGGAGTGGAAAAGAGCTGAGGTGGTTCCCATATATAAGAGCGGAAGGAAGGAAGAACCTTTAAATTACAGGCCGGTATCACTAACTAGTGTAATATGCAAGATGTGTGAAAAGTAATAAAGAAGCAATGGATCGAGTTTCTTGAAGACAACAAAATATTATCAAATAGCCAATTTGGTTTTAGAAAAGGTCGGTCATGTGTGACAAATTTATTGAGTTTCTACTCTAGAATAGTTGATAAAGTACAAGAGAGAGAGGATGGGTTGACTGTATTTATTTAGATCTAAAAAGGCTTTTGATAAAGTGCCACATGAAAGATTACTATGGAAGTTAGAGGAGAAGGGTGGCTTAAAAGGAAGCACATTGAGATGGATGAAGAATTACTTAAGGGGAGAGAAATAAGGACGATAGTTAAAGATATGAAGTCCAAGTGGAGAACAGTAGACAGCGGAGTGCCACAGGGTCAGTATTGGCACCAATACTTTTTCTCGTATATATAAATGACATGCCAGAGGGAGTGAACAGCTACATAAATCTGTTTATGGACGATGCGAAACTGTGCAGAGTCATTAAACAAAAGAGGATTGTGAAATACTACAGGAAGACTTAAACAAGATCTGGAAATGGAGCAAAAATGGGAGATGGAATTCAATGTGGACAAAAGCCATGTCATGGAAATGGGAAAAGTGAAAGACGACCAGTGGGAATCTATAAGATGGGAGATGGAGTAGAACTAGAAAAAGTAAAAAGGAAAAGGACTTGGGAGTGACAATGGAAGAAAATAATCAACCGGTTAGCCATATTGATAGAATTTTCAGAGAGACGTATAATTTGCTAAGGAATATTGGAGTAGCATTTCACTATATGGACAAGGAAATGATGAAGAAATTGATAAGTACTAAAATAAGACCTAGATTGGAATATGCAGGAGTTGTGTGGACTCCCATAAAAAGAAACACATAAGAAAATTAGAGAGACTACAAAAATGGCTACAAGAATGGTTCCAGAATTTAAAGGGATGGCATATGAGGAGAGACTAAAGGCAATGGATCTACCAACCTTGGAGCAGAGAAGAGAGAGGGATCTGATACAAGTTTATAAATTGATTAACGGAATGGATGAAGAGGATAATGAGAAACTGATCCTGAGAGAAGAATATGACTTTAGAAGCACAAGATCGCATAGTAAGAAACTAAGGAAGGGACGATGTCTGAGAGATGTTAAAAATTTAGTTTCCAAAGATGTGTTGAGACTTGGAACAGTTTGAGTGAGGAAGTGGTATCAGCAAAGAGTGTACATAGTTTTAAAGAAAAATTGGATAAGTGTAGATATGGAGACGGGACCACACGAGCATAAAGCCCAGGCCCTGTAAAACTACAACTAAGTAAATACAACTAGGTAAATACACACATAATATAGTTTCCCGTAAAGATGTGTTGAGACGTGGAACAGTTTGAGTGAGGAAGTGGTGTCAGCAACGAGTGTGCATAGTTTTAAAGAGAAATTGGATAATAAGTGTAGATATGGAGACGGGGCCACACGAGCATAAAGCCCAGGCCCTGTAAAACTACAACTAGGTAAATACACACACACACACATTGAGATGGATAGAAAATTATTTGAGGGGGAGAGAAATAAGGACGGTAGTTAAAGATATGAAGTCCAAGTGGAGAGCAGTAGAAAGCGGAGTGCCACAGGGGTCAGTATTGGCAAGCCGTCACGGCCCTTAACAACTTTAGGCCTAAAGTTCTCAATCGTCGTTTAAATTTTGATTCGAATTATTTGTATCCTATTGTAACTCCTTGTAAGTATTTTTCTTTGGCAGTGTACAGCTGCTGTTCTCTTTAAGCAAGGGGATGGGAAGTATGGTGAATGTGAAATCTCAGTCTTATCTATAGACTGTAGGAAAGAACTAGGGCTAGGTAACCTTTTTCCTGGAGGACAATATTTGATAGTCACAGGTGATCAAGACCTTGGTGAATTGCACACACACACACACACACACACACACACACACACACACACACACACACACACACACACACACACACACACACACTGAGAAGATATTAAAAAATATAGTTTCCTGCAGAGATGTATTGAGACATGGAACAGTTTAAATGAAGAAGTAGTGTCTGCTACGAGTGTGCATACTTTTAAAGTAATATTGGATAAGTGTAGATATGGAGACGGGGCCACACGAGCATAAAGCCCAGGCCCTGTAAAACTACAACTAGGTAAATACAACTAGGTAAATACACACGCACACGGTAGCTCAGTGGTTAGAGCGTTGGCTTCACAAGCCAGAGGACCGGGTTCGATTGGCCGGTGGAGATATTTGGGTGTGTCTCCTTTCACGTAGCCCTGTTCACCTAGCAGTGAGTAGGTAGGATGTAAATCGAGGAGTTGTGACCTTGTTGTCCCGGTGTGTGGTGTGTGCCTGGTCTCAGGCCTATCCGAAGATTGGAAATAATGAGCTCTGAGCTCGTTCCGTAGGGTAATGTCTGGCTGTCTCGTCAGAGACTGCAGCAGATCAAACAGTGAAACACACACACACACGTGACGCGGTCAAGGAAGGACGCACTGGCACCGTTCCGACAATCAGCTGATCTTCACTACATACCTGTTGTGCAGTATTTACAGTGGCCTGGGCAGGTAGTGTGGACTCTTTTTTTTTTTCATGAAATCAATTATTAAGGAATGATGAGTGAAAAAGAGATTCCATCAAAATGCAGACATGAGACTAGAGAAGGAATGAAAGCTGATGATGACTATGTTGGTGAGGGAGAGCGCATATTCGAAGGCTTCGATACGACGAATACTTCACTACTTAAGAGAGTGTTGAATATTGAACATAAACTAGATAAATTGATAAAGGAGAATATGGAAATGAAAGAAAATGAAGAACAGGAAAAAGAGTTTATAAAACTGAGAGAAAGGATGAAAAAAGTGGAAGAAAATGAAGCTAGGTTAAGAGCGGAAAACAAACAACTAAAAAAGGAACTAGCTAACTACAAAAAGCCAGATGGAAGAAGGACTCGGTAAAGCCGAGAAAGAAAAAGAGAAGCTGAAAGATCTAGTAAACAAGGAAGAGGAAAGAGTACAGAACGTGATTAAAAAAGAAGTACAAGCATTTAGAGTCCAAGATAAGAAAGATAAAGATGATTTTCAGGAGGTGATTCAAGAACAACTTAAAGAAAAAGAAGAAAATATGACAAACAAAATGATAGGAGTCCTCAAGACAAAAGAAAATCTAGTTAGAGAAATTGCAGAAAAAAAGAAGAGTGTAGTCGTATTTGGAATAAAAGAGAAAAATATAAAATATAGACCAAGAAGAGAAAAAGAAGAAATGAAATCAGTCAAAGACCTACTGAAGCATCTAAACAACGAAGATAGGCAGAACTTGGAAGAGGAAGTAGAAGAAATAAACAGAATGGGACCATATCAAGAAGGAAAAAACGAGACCAATTAAAATACTACTAAAATCACAAGCAGCAACAGAAGAAATATTATATAGAACAACAAAACTTAGCGAAACAGAAAGCTGCAAGGATATCTATATAAAGAAAAATAGAAATGAGGAAGAAAGGAAGAGATACAATGAACTGGCAGCAGCAGTAAGGGAAAAGAATAATGAAAGGTCAGAAGAGGAAAAAGAAAGGCATTTTTTTGGAGAATTCTAGGAGACAGGATAAGGAAATGGTATATAAACGAGAAGGAAGAGATAAAAGTGGAACAAGTTTAACTAAAAATTATAAAGGCAAAAGACTAAAAATGATGTATACGAACATAGACGGGGTTTTATCAAGTAAACTAGAGTTAAGAGATTACATAAATGAATAAAATCCAGATATTGTATGCCTGGCTGAAACAAAACTAAATAAGGCAATCAAAATAGACTTGGATAATAGGTATAATGTATGGAGAAGAGACAGAGTGGGTAAAGGAGGAGGAGGAGTCATGATTATGTTAAGGAAGGAGATAGTGATAAACCAAGTGGGATGTGGGGAAGGAAAAGCAGAAGTATTGTATATAAAGATGCATATTAATAAAAAAGTTAACAATCATTGTAACATATGTGCCACCAAAAACAAATTCATGGACCAATCAAGAATATAAAGACATGATAGATGACACAATAAGGAGTCTAACGAGAATTGTTAAAGAAAGGAAAAAAGTTATATTAGTAGGAGATTTCAACTGTAAAGAAGTGGACTGGGAAAATTATGAAAGTGGTATGGGGAAGAAGCCTGGGAGAAAGATTCTTGAATCTAATGATAGACAATATGATGGACCAGAGAGTAAAGGAATGCACAAGATTAAGAGGAAACGACAAGCGAGATTGGACCTAGTTTTACAAGGGGTATACAAATGAATGATGATATAAGATATAAGTGCCCATTGGGAAAGAGTGACCATGTAATATTAGAAATAGATATAGAAGAGGGAAAGGAAGAGAGAGACGATTCATACATTGGAGACCGATTAAATTACAGAAAGGCTGATATTGAGAATCTCAAGAACTATTTTAAAACGTAAACTGGGAGGAGATAGAAAATTCAGAGATGATACAAAAGAAATATAACTTATTTTTGGAAATATACAAAACAGGAGTCAGAATATGTCTCGAAATATAGACCTAAAGAAGAAGGAAAGAAAGATTGGTTTAATGCAAGGTGTGCTAGGGCAAAGGAAAAAAAGAGATGGAGCATGGAAAAGGTGGAGGAGAAATAGAAATCCAGCAAATAAGGAAAATTTCAAGGCAGCGAGAAATGAATATGTTAAGGTGAGGAAGGAAGAGGAAAAGAACTTCGAAAAGGACATTGTCGAAAAATATAAGGAGCAACCAAAATTGTTCTATAGATTCATAAATGGAAAAATTAGGCAAAAAGAAACAATAGTAAGGTTAAAAGGAGAGAACGGGATGGTGGAAGAACCAAAAAGTATGGCAGAACTATTAAATAATAAATTCCAGGTCTTTACTAAGGAATCCAAATTTGAAAGGCTACAGGGGAATAGAGAGACAATCTATATGAAAGAGATTAAAGTAACCAAGCTTGAAATATAAGAGTTAATGCAGGAACTGGATGAAGAGAAGGCAATGGGACCAGATGAAATCTCAGGCAGAATACTGAAAGAATGTAGGGAAGAACTAGCAAGTCCTATATACAACATCATAAAATGCTCAATAGAAAATGGAACAGTACCAGTAGAATGGAAAAGAGCTGAGATGGTTCTCATATATAAGAGTGGAAGGAAGGAAGAACCTTTAAATTACAGACCGGTATCACTAACTAGTGTAATATGCAAGATGTGTGAAAGAATAATAAAGAAACAATGGATCAAGTTCCTTGAAGACAACAAATTAATATCAAATAGCCAATTTGGTTTTAGAAAAAAGATGGTCTTGTGTAACTAATTTATTGAGTTTCTATTCTAGAATAGTTGATGGATTACAAGAGAAAATTAAAGAAAGGAGGTAGAGTTGTGAGGGTTTGTGAGGAATATGGTGTGGCCAAGGGAACTATGTTGGACATTAGTAAATCAAAAGATAAGCTCATAGAATATTCTGCCAAATACTGTGTGGATGCATCATCAAATAAAAGTATTAAAGGTGCACCAAGGAAAAATCTAAGGAGTGAGAAAGATGCTGCATTAGATGCCACTGTTATGAAGTGGTATGTGCAGCAGATAGGAAGCTGGTGTAGAAATTGGTACAGAGAATTTCATGGGTTAATGATGGGTGGCTGTGGTGATTCCGCAATTGACACAAACTTTTTTAATGCTACTGTGCAGGGTAAAGCTGGCAGTGTGGACACAACTTGCATTGCATAACATGGCTTCATGTTGTGGTATTATACTCACTGTACTTCATGTCTATGAATTTTTTTCTTTTTTTTGGTGCACTTGGCTATTGCTGTTGAATTAGGTTTAATGTTAGGTTAGTTTAGATTAAGTTTGATTTGATTTAGTTTGTCAAGAAAACCTAAACAGACTAGATTTTGCAGTTCCTCAAACAGTCTAAGGAGAGGAATGACCATATTTGGCAAACAAAGGACCCATTTGTGTTATCCAGAATTTTCATTATCTGGACCAGTGCCTGCACTATTTAGTCTAGAAAAACGAGGTTTGAGTGTACTTTAGAAAGGAGAAAATTTGAAGGAATGAATGTGATTTGGAATGTAACACTATGTCTTTGTATCAACCTCATTCTTTTTATTGTCTTTAAACATTTTTTATATTAATACATGCTGTTAACAATGAGAGCCATTTGAAGTTAACCCTTAAGGTACTTTATACAACAGAACATAATTTCTTATTTACTATTTACAGGAATAGGATATTAATGTAAACAATAATTAAGATTAACCAAGATTTGCGTTGCAGATGAAACAGAAAATAACAGTGACCTTGAGTTCTTCAACTTTGAAGACTTTGAGGTGGTTGATGCTTTGGAAGATGAAGAGGAGGAAGAGGAGGAAGTGGGAAAAGATTCTGGTAAATCCAAGCCACTGTCAACCATCTCACGAAGACAAGAGCGGCGAAGCAGCCGCCCAAATCGTAGAGAAACCTTGCCTCATAACTCATCCAGGTCAAGTCGGTCACGCCATAGTCACTCAAGCCACTCTAGGGATAGATTGAAGAGGAGCAAGGAGGATGTAAAGGACAAGAGTGGGAACTCCTCAAGATTATCAAGGAATAGTTCAAGACATGGAGAAGATAAGAAGCAACATGGACTTTCCTGGAATCAGAGAAAGAGGGGTGAAGATAAGTCAAGTGATGAATGTAGGCAGTGCCAGAAGTTCCCAAGGAATACACATGAGAAGGATAAAACACAAGCAAGAAAATGGGCAACAGAAAATGAAGGAAGGTCAAGCAAAAGGACCAAATCAGTCAACGAGAAGCAAAATTACAGAAAAAATCATTCACCATCCAAACGAGAAAAAGAGACTACCACACAATCTTACAGTAAGAAGCCTGTCAAAACACCTAGCATCAACTCCACAAAGAAAAAGAACTTCCATGAGGTTAAGGATCATACTCTCACATCACATAGTGTCAACAAGCAGGAAAAGTCTGACACACTAGATACCTGTAAAGGCTGCAACACATCTATAGTATCTGATAGAAGTCTTGATTGTGAGACAGAGGCAACTTGCCTGGACAGAAACATGGAGAACACTGGAGCCACAAAGACTGATTGCATTGAGGAGGAAAAAGCAAAAGTTGGAACAAGTTCCAGAAAACTGGATGTAGATAATAAGAATTTTAAAATAAATTGTGGAAAACTCAAGTTGACTGGCAAAGAATATGAAGTAAAAGAGAAGTGTGAATCAAATGAAACTTCTTTGCAAATTGTAGGTAAAGATTTGGAGGTAGAAAATAAGGAACTAGTTTCAGGTAGTACTGAATGTGAGTTAATTTATAAAGAACAGAACTCTGATTTGGAACTGGCTATAATAAAAGGTAAAAATAATGAAATAGAAGCAAATAGCCATAATTTAATACCAAATAATGAGTTAGAGGCAAGTGAAAAACAGTTAAAACCACAAGTAGAGCATTCAGCCTTAAGTACTAAAAAAACAGAATCACAGGAAAAAGAATTAGAATGTATAGAACCAATACTGTATGAAGAAGGTGTGAATATTGAGAAATCAGAATCAGAAGATCTAGAATCCAGAGCTATGAATCAAACTATCACCATCACTGAACTAGAACAAGAGTCAAGTAAGTCATCAGAAGTAGTAAAGCAATGTAAACCAAGCAAGAAAGAGCTGCCAAAAGTGAAAAAGGAGGAAACATCTCGTGAGGAAACATGTATAATTAGTACAAGAACAAGGAGCGCCATAAGAAGTGGCCAAGTGGCATCTTCTACAAGGACTACTAGATCCCAGAAGAAAACTGCTATAGTAGAATCTGCAGATGAAGACAAGACAGAGGCTAATAAAGAGACTGTTGACACATCACAAAAAGTAAGTAAAGAGAAAATGGATCAGGAACCAGGACCATTATATGAACAAGAATTTTGTCCCCAAAGGAATCTGTTTATAGAAACAGTCAAGACTACAACTGTAAGTGAAAAATATCAGCAATGCATTTTATTGAAAAATACAACTAGTGAAGGACTGGCAAATGGAGACAGTCAAGGAAATACTCTCTTGAAAATTAACACTGAATTCCATAAGAAAGAGAAAGAAAATGAAGACTGCAAAAATGATATTTTTCAGACAGAAGAATACAGGAAGGAAGATGGTGAACAAGAAAACAAAGACATCAGTAAGAATGAAGATGGGTGTATTGTGGGAAATAAGAAACTAGAATATTGCAAGAAAAAAGAAGTGGTTGATGTCACTGGGGAAAATATTGCTGAAGACCAACTTCAGTACACTCTGATAGAAGACAGTCAAAATATCTCTTCTGAAGAAAACCATCCTAGAACCACACTGCTACACCTTCAAGACACGTCACAGAGTAAAGATAAAGCAGAATACTTTCATCAAAAGCACAAATTTGCAGATATTCCAAAAAAAGAGGAATGTGACGACATTAACAATGACAACAGTCCAAAATGTGTCCATCATGTGGGACAGGAAGATGTTGCCAATACTAGTCAGATAGAAGATAAATGGGAGACATGTCAGAACATCATCAAAGAGGAGAGCAAACCCACTAAAGAAAATTGTGATGAGAAGAGAAACAGCTGTAGAGAAAACAACAACAGTAAAGAAGACAAAGATTCAAGTCAAACTGTAGATAATAAGGGTAACAAGAGGCCATTGGGAGAATTGGAGGAATGTGTCAAGAAGAGAAAGAAAGAACCAGCAGTAGGGCTTGGTAGTACTGAACAGAAGGACAAGGAAGTAAAAGAAAAAATGTTATGGAAGAAAGCAGAAATTAAAGATGGTGATGAAAAGAACAATGTTGCTGACACAGAAATAGATAAAACTCAAATGCATGAGGATATCAGCAAAGAATCTTCATCAAAAGAGGTAAGAATTTTTGTTTCTTTTAACCTAAAAGAATTATTTAATGCAAATGGATGAATGATCAATTGAGAAATTAGTAGCACCTCTGAAAGAGAGAGAGAGAGAGAGAGAGAGAGAGAGAGAGAGAGAGAGCATCTTGAACTGATTCTAAATTAACTTTAGTTTTGCTTATATTTTACTATGGTATGGTGCAAGTGATAATGTAAGCTTTTCTGTCAACAAAATTCCATAATTTATCTTGTTTTTTTGGTGCTTGGTATATCATACTGAAGGCATCAGGTAAAAAGTTTTTTATTTCCTGCCTAGTTTTTTATAACTAGGATAGTAATTTTTCACTGAGTATTTTTTTCCATACCAGTATTGTGTGGTATAACATGAAAATGTGCAGGAATGATCAGTAAGAAATATTTTAAGAATATTGCATCAGATTTTTTTTATTCCTAATGTTCTTTTCTTGATCATGCAAAAGGCTTATATATGAATGTAATTTTCTTAATGATATGACATTTATTACATTTCATACAAATTATTACATTTCATGTAAGGTAATTACTGTGCTTCATAATGCCTTCACTAAATAGCTGTTAGACTGTAGATTTCTCACATTACCATTATATAATACATCAAGGGATGAATATTGATGGGATTTACACATATCTATGTATGTATCATGAATAGAAGTCCTGTCTTTCAACATTTATGGAACTGAAGTAAACACTGAATATGCTGAGAATGAGCTATGTTAGGAATAGATGAATGAGAAGATAGATTTTTTTTTTCTATGTGCAGAAAACATAGACATGTCTCTTATGCATATTTCTAGAAAACAAACAATGTATGGGTATTATAAGGAACTTATTCCAGAGTGTAGTCCAGTTTTGCTTTTGCAAACTAGACAAATATAGTGAGATTTCTAGCATCTTTAGTCAAAACTTTTTCTGGCTTTTTCTCCTCTCTGTCTCCATAGCAGCAAGATTTGTTACACTTAAAGTGATATGCTGGTCAGACTACTCCTCAACTATTGCTGGATTTTTGTTCATAGACATAGAGTGGAAAGACAAACATAACAGCATTAGAGACTTGTCTATATGCATATAATAAAGATGATTATGCCTGGTATTGGACATGTCCATTTCTCACTCTTTCTCAACACAAATCTCTGAATCATCTTGGTTTAGCACAGTCTGTACTTGTGCTATACATGATAGATAAACCTCTTTCTCAACACAAATCTCTGAATCATCTTGGTTTAGCACAGTCTGTACTTGTGCTATACATGATAGAGAGGTTTACCATAAACAGTACTTGAACTTTCCATTAAGTGAATTTGATGCATTTTATTTTTTTGCCTAAAATCATGTCAAGTCTGTTCTCCAACTAGCCAAGAACTTCATTACTAGATAGTGTCAGAATCTCTTGAGATCCAATTCCCTCTGAAACTTTCCTGGCACCTTACCAAAACATCTTCAATGACTTTACTTCTTCATATTTACCTTTTCTTTCATCCTAGTGGTACCACTGCCATCTCATTTATTTTCAAAGCTGAACTCTGCTTAAAACTACCTTGGTTGATTCAGGGCTTATTCTTCCTTTTCCACCTTCTGATTGCTTTATGCTACCTATTAAAATCCTTTGCAATGATGTTTTCCTTGCCTTTCCGTGCCTAAACCACTAGAAGGCTTATTGATATGATGGGTTCCTTTTTATTGTTCTCTGAAATTGTGCCTCCATGCCTAGTCAAATCCTTTCAACTCTGTCTGTCAACATTTACCTTTCTTTCCGGCTTGAAGTTTACCTACATTCAACCTGTTCCTAAAGAGGATAACCATTCTGATCCCTCAAAATACCATCCTATTGCTTTAATTTTCTGCCTATCTAAAGTTTTTTAATCTATCATCAACAGAAAGTATGGTTTCTATTAAAGCTTCTCTACTGGTGATCTGGCTTTCCTTACTGAGTCTTCTTTATATATATATATATATATATATATATATATATATATATATATATATATATATATATATATATATATATATATATATATGAGGAGTTCATTGACGGAACAACATAAGCAACATCTCTGACGGTTTTGAGTTATCTACAACATTGTCTTCTCCCGGGCTTCTATAGTCTGTCCGTTTCGATTATCTCAGAGCAAACCGTGTGTTCGGTTGGCAGCCCTGCCTCACCTCTGCTCTCGCTCAGCCCCGCTGAGACGTAGATTCACCTCTGCTCTCGCTCAGTCCCGCTGAGACGCAGATTCATTAACAAACATTTATATTTATTCACTTTACTCAGTAATGACACAAACATTTATATTTATTTACTTTACTCAGTAACGACACAGTCTGCGTCTCAGCGGGGCTGAGCGAGAGCAGAGGTGAGGCAGGGCTGCCAACCGAACACACAGTTTGCTCTGAGATAATCAAAACGGACAGACTATAGTTTCCAATGCTGGTATCAGCTTCACGATCCAAGCACTACAACATGGTCGAAAGTCCCTCCAACCAACATGTACCATTAGCCGTATGGCCGCGCAGCGAGTTGTGATCAAGTGAGTGGAAACAAGCGTTAATGTTTACTTTTCCTCGCGGGAGCGATGACCGCCTGGCTGACAGCCAATGGCAGTCGGCCTAGCGTAGTGTGTAGCCGTCGCTTCGCCAATTAGCTTCTCAAGTTAAAGGGACTGGGGAGGAGGGAGGGAGCCACGCCAGTCCCTCTCTCCCTTGCCATTATCCACGCATGTGACTAAATTACCGTGTTTTTTTTTCTTTTTTTTTCGTGTTGTGCGACCCTAACCCTGCCATGGCTAGTACGAGCAGTGAGGGTACGGACCCGGGGATCCCTCAAGGAGAGAAAAGAGGGCAGACACCGGGAAAGTGGTGAAACAGAGGGAAGTTGGGTCTCCGTGTAATGATGGATGTTATGCAAGGCTTGGTGATGATGTTGTGAAGGATATCCACGAGTCTTTCTGGAAAATTGGTGATTATAACTTGCAAAATACATTCATTCAGAAATATGCAGTGGTTAATGAAGTGAAGAGACGGCGTGTGGTAGCGAGTGCTGAGAGGCCACTGAAAAGGTTGTGTACACATTTGTACTCGTTCGTGCATCGTTCTGTGACTTAGTGTTTGTGCTTTATCGTTTAGGAACATTCTTGGTATCTCTTCCAAGTGTGTTCAAGTAGCTCTGAATGCTGTGTTATTGTGGGTTATGAACAAATAACAGTTTTTTGAGCGGAGAGAAATGCAGTCATTGTTTGCTCATTCACAATGCGATAAGCTAATAAGCTAATTTTTTTGCCAAATTAAAAGTAGACATCCTGATCTTTCATTTAAGACTAACCCCAGCTCTCTGTCTTTATCCATTGCGAAGATATCACATTCTGAATGTTGCCAAACTTTGATTGCGTTTTCTCCGCTTTTAATTTTTGGTGCTTGTGTCGTTCCGTCAATGAACTCCTCATATACCGTATTTTACGGCTTGCAAGACGCACTTTTTTTCCTAAAAAATACCCTGAAAAATACTAGTGCGTCTTCCAAGATGAATGTTGTATTGTAAGGCAGCATCCAACCTCAAGTGAGTTTGAACACTTGACAGATAGCAACCTGGATTTGTATGTTGAGTCATTACATTATGATGTTAGCTTAAGTACCATTTAATTTAGCCTTTTATATTATGTAAACTCAGTACTTAGGTGTTACAAGTATTTCCAATACCATAATCCTTCCTGCAGCCTACTCAGCGTGTGGAGAAAATGGGCCGCTCCCTCGTCTCATTGCAACACACACATACATGCACACGAATGCACAGACTTCATGCCAGGTGCCTTTATACCTTTATTGATAATTAGAACATCCAAGTGGCTTACTCATTCAAGCAAGAGTCAAAATTTCATGTGTGAATTGTATTCACACTGATAAAGCCTATGAAGCACGACTGCAAAATAAAATAAATACAAACTGAAGCACTGATGTGTTCGGTTTCGGCGATCGGACAAGTGATTCCGTAATGTAAACAACAGATCCAAAACATGCAGTCCCCGCCACTAAAACAAGAAGAGATGTTTCACTGTGTATATGTATGTACCTAAGGTGTTTTTATTTACATAGTTTTAAATTTGTGAGTGCTCCAGCAAATTTGTAATGAGTGGTGAAACAATAGTGTCTTGCAGGCTCCTTGCTTCTTATGTTTTTGTGTTCAGTGGTTGGGTATATGGTGAATCCGTTCTTGTATGAGAATTACTTTTTTTTTTCTTAGAAATTTCTTTCAAATATTAGGGTGCGTCTTCCAAGATGCAGTGTCTTGCAAGCTGTAAAATACGGTACCATGTGGGCTTTTCACGGGAATTTATGGGCTAAAGGAGATACATTTTGGGTACCCCCTATCTCAAAGCCCACCCGCTAGGAAACCATTGCCCCGAGTGAGGAAACCCAACCTACACACGGATTGTGGACAGGATTCGAACCCGTGTGCTTGGAGACCCCTCGGACCCCAAAGCACGCATGGTGAAATCAGAAGCTTTTGATAAGATCTGGCACAAAGCTATGATTTCCGAACTACCCTCTTACAGCTTCTAACTTTCTCTGCAACTTCATCACAAGTTTAATTTATTATTACACATACTACTACCCATAATTATTAATTTTTGCTTAAATCCCCATTCCCACAGCAAACTTATATCATGTCGAACAGCTCGAGGAAAGAAACGAAAGAAATACTTGAGGTGCCCTTTCTCGTTTTCTTTGAGAAGACACCCCGCTCATTTTCTATTCCCAGATATCAGCCATCAGGCCGATTCCCTAATTCGCCTCTTTGCTCTCACAGGGCTTACACGTAGTCTTCAGCTCATATCTTTCACCGGCTCGTTGTGGTTATTTTTTCAGCAGTGGTTGGGTTTGCCTTTCGTCACTCCTTGGTTTGTTTTTCTTCTACTGGTAGATTGTAAGTGGATTATTATGCCATGTAAGTGTGTGAAGTGTTCTCGTTCCCTCCCGTCACTTACGGTGGACCCTCATGGGGAGTGTCTGTCATGTAGGGAGGTGTTTTGTAGCCTTCCTTCCCGTTGTGATTGCTGCAAGGCCTTGTCCCATGACCAGTTTCTATGTCTTTTGGATAGTATTAAAGATCGTACTGAGAGGAGGAAGGCTTCTTCTTCCAGTAAGTGTAAGTCTTCCCCTTTGTCACAGCAGCTGCATAAACGCATGTGTAAGATGGAGGAGACGTTGGGCCAGCTTTCCCTCTGCCTCTCCTCTTCCCAGGGTTCCCCCTTCTCTGGTTTCCAGTCTCCGGCTTCACAGGTAGATGATTCCCAACCGGGTACGAGCGGGGCTATGCAGAGGCCAGGGTAAGCGGGACCAGCTGGTGCCACCTGTCGCAAGGTTGAGATAGTACTGGCGTCCGCCATAGAGCCAACAACAACAGGTGACTGCCATGCTGCAGTTCCTGGTAAGGCAGTGCACAGTACCCTTGGTACTTTTCGCACTGTTTACGGGGGTGGGGTTGGCGACAGCCATCGGTCTACCATGCCTGGCGGCCGCCTCACTACCTGGGATACGGAGGTCAGTAATTGCCATACAGCTCCCATGCCTGGCAGCAAGACTCCTATCTGGGATGTTGATGGTGGCATCTGCCAATCAGCTCCCATTCCTGGCGGCCAGCCTCTTATGCCCTCCCGTGGTTTTATCCACAGTTCAGTTAAGGAAATGCCCGGTGCTCCTGGTACCTTTGACAGTGTTTACGGGGATGGGTTGGCAACAACCATTGCTCTACCATGCCCAGTGGCTGTCCCACTACCCAGGAAATGGAGGTTGGCATCTGCCATACAGCTCCCATGCCTGGTGGCCAGACTCCTTTCCAGGATGTTGAGGCTGGCATCTCCCATATGGCTCCCATGCCTGGCGGCCAGCTCACCATCCCCTCATGTGGATTAGGAGTAAGTGAGACTATTCCACGTACTTTGGCGGTGGAGACTGGTGCTATTATGTCTGATGGACTTCTCCCTTCCCAGAATGTGAGTGTTGGTGTCAGCCACAAGGCTCTCATGCTGGGCAACCAGACTCATGTGCCTTGTGTAGGGATTGGTGTGTGCCCCTCAGCTCACATGCCTGGGTGCCATCCCCTTCCTCGCAGTGGTGTGAACCATATGGACCCTGGTAAGTCTGCCGAACAGTTTTCCACTTTTTCAGGTGGATTCTGTTGAGGCTGGCTGATCAGCTGCTGTGCCTGGTGGCAGTGGGGTGGGCCAAGGTCTTTTGGCTCCCGTGCCAGTTGGCCATCCTCTTTCCACAGCCGAGTCTTATGAGGATGATGAGGAGGATGTGCCTCCTAATCAAGAAAATGTTTCCCTCCATTTTTGCACCTCATAGGCTAAGTGAGAGCCTATCTTCATCTGCCTGCTCCTGAGGCTCCTTCCTTGTCCCACCTTATGGGGTTAAAAAGTGCGCAGGGCTCAGTTTTGCCCCACCAACCATATTTTTCTCTCCCACAGTCGCATATGGCACAAGTTGTCCGTGAGGAAGTCCAGTGCAGGTCCTTGAAGGAGCTTAAGCCTTGCTCCACAAATTTTCAGTTGTCTAAGGACTGGTATGGCCGGGCCAAGTCTTTTTATCTACCTCAGGGGGCCTCTCTGGCTCCTTCTCCGGTTAATGAGGAGTTGGGGGGGTCTACAGCGGTCTCTGTCTCCTCCCACCTGTTGGCGCAAATGGAGAAAGTGTGTGGCTCCATGGCTGACATTGCCTCTTGGACAGATCAGGTGTTGGCTACATGGGCTGGTGCTGCTTCTAGCACGGAACAGGATGTTTTGGAATTTTTGTCGGCACTGGCCAAGGCAAATAAATACATTCTTCGTCCTGCTGAGGAGCTACGTTTTAGACTCCTTATGTTACAGAGGCAGGCGGTAGTGGATTTGTTGCCTCTTACCTTTTCTGACAGAGGAGCGCCAGCTTCTTTCTTCTCCCTTTTCTGACGTGCTACTTGACCCAGCGGTGGTGACCAGGGTACAGGAAGACGAGCACTTAGCTGCTCAGCAACGTGTACTCTCTTCCGTGGTGCGGGGTTTAGCCTCTTCTTTTTGGAGTTTAACCTCTGGGGTCCAGAGGAGTAAGATAAAAGGACAGACGAGGAGGGGTGCATTTCGTAGTTCCTCTTTGTCGGCTCCAGTCCCCAGGCCCTCTGCTACAGGGGGATCCTTTCGAGCCTGGGGTTCTTGTAGTGGTGGACCCCATAGCTGAGGTAGATCTCGCTAGGGAAGTAGTTTGCTCTCCTATGCCTGTGGGCACTTGCCTGCAGCGGCACTGGAGAGAGTGGATGGAAGTTGGGCCAGGAGAGTGCGTAGTGAAGACTGCGTTATGGGTATATCCTCCCCTTTCTGCGTCCTCCTCCTTTGTCGGCTGGACCAATAGAGTTTGTGAGTTATGCAGAGGGGTCGAATCGTCATGTGTCCTTGGACTTAGTGGTGCAAGACATGTTGGCCAAAGGGGCTATAGAGCTTGTGGTGGGCAAGCTAGAAGGCTTTTATGCCCGTATGTTCCTTGCTTCCAAGGTAACAGGCGGTTGGATACCTGTGTTCGACCTTTCAACTCTGAACAAGTTTTTAGTGGTCAGCCCCTTCCGGATGGAGATGATGGTGTCAGATTTAGAGTTTATGAATGTGGGGGATTGGATGGTGTCTCTGGATCTGAGGGACGCATATATCCAAGTTCCAATCAACCCGCGTTCCTGCAAGTACGTACGGTTCGTTTGGCGAGGCAAGGTTTTTCAGTTCAAAGTTCTTTGTTTTGGCCTAGCCACTGCCCCGCAGGTCTTCACCAAGGTGATGGCTCCAGTGTCTTCACGGCCTTATCGACATGATATCTCCCTGCGCCATTACCTGGACGATTGGTTGGTGACAGGGATGACCCTCCAGGGTTGCATAGGCACCATCCGGGCTGTGCTACAGCTGTGCACTCACTTGGGTATTCAGATCAATCTGCCCAAATTAGACTTGGTACCCAGCCAAAGGAAGTAGCACCTGGGCATGGTGCTGGATTCAGTAAGGGCTCTGGTTTTTCTGTCGCTGGAAAGGGTCAGCCAGTTTCTCTCTGTGGCGCAGAGTTTTCTAGAGGACAGAACCCCTACGGTGTCTATGGAGGTCACTTCTGGGTCATCTGGCTTCCCTGAAGAGGCTGATCCCAGGTGGCTGGGTACACTCTCAGTCCCCTCAGTGGTGCATGAAAAAATACTGAAAGGCAGCGTTGGACCCTCTCTATTGGCAGGTTCCTCCTTAACAGCGGTGTCCGGCAGACCTCTCCTGGTGGATGGATCCAGGTCATCTACTCCCTTTGTGATGGCACCTCCAGAACAGTCTCTGTTTTCCAACTTGTCCCTTCACGGTTGGGATGCTCATCTGGGGGACTCTTGTCTCGGTGGTGTGGTCTCCACAGGAGCGGAGGTTTCATATCAACCACTTGGTGATGATGGCTGTTTTCCGGGCTCTGCAGTCCTTTCAGCAGGAAGTCTTGGACACAGTGGTGTTTCTCATGTCAAACAATTAGACAGTGGTGGCCTATTTGAGGAACTCGGGGGGCACCTGCTCCGAGTCTCTCTCGGGTCTGGTGGGAGACATTCTCCAATGATGCAAGGACAACTCGGTCTCTCTTCACCCCAGGTTTGTGCTGGAATGGCGCATTGCAGTGGCAGATGTCCTCAGTCGTGAGTGTGTGGTGTCAAAGTGGACCCTGCATCACATAGTGTGCAGGCAGGTCTTCCAGGTGTGTGGTGTGCCGCAGGTGGATATGTTTGCTACTGCCTTATATCACCAGTTACCTCTGTATGTGTCTCCACTGCCCAACCAAGGAGCTTGGAAAGAGGACGTTTTTGCCTTTCCATGGGAGGGCTTGGATCTTGTGTGCCTTTCCTTCCTTCCTTCTCTCTGATTCAGCGGGTGCTAGTTCAAGTTAGAGAGTCTGCTTGTGTTTGCGTGACTCTGATTACCCCACGGTGGCACCAGGCAGACTGGTTTCCTCTGCTTCTAAGTCTGCTTGTGGACCATCCTCGAGTGTTGCTGCAATGGGCCTCTCTGCTCTGCCAGCCTCATCACCACCTCCTCTTTCATAAGTCTTCAGGGGCATTTCATCTTCATAGGTGGAGACTCTCCAGCATCTCTTCAGAAAGAGAGGCTTTTCGCGGAAGGTTACTAGATTTATGGACCGTCCGGTCAGACAGTCCACTGCCAGAGTCTATCAGGCAAAGTGGTGTGTCTTCTGTGGTTGGTGTGAGTCGAGGAATTGTCACCTTCTCTCGGCCTCTGTAATGGATTTAGCAGACTTTTTTTATTTTTCTTTATAACACTAAGTATTTGTCCTTGCCGTCCATTAGGGGCTATCGTTCCGCTTTGGCCCCCATTTTCCAGCAGGGTGGCTTGGATATCTCACAGGATAGGGATCTATCAGCTCTGATTTGGGGGTTGCCAAGTTGGCTCCTCGTTCACCATGCATTCCTGCTTGGGATTTATCCTTAGTTTTACATTCATTAATGAAGTCCCCTTATGAGTCTATGAATTTAGCTTCACTGAGGGACGTTGCACTGAAATCTTCCTTTCTTTTGGCTTTAGCATCTGCTCGCCAAGTTAGTGAGCTGCATTGGCTGTCAGCGGAAGTTTGTCATTCAAAGAGTTGCGCTTCTATGATTTTTTCTCTAGTCCTGGATTTTCTAGCAAAGACTCAACTCCCAGGTGATGTATCACAGTTCGACTTCACCATTCCTGCTCTTACGGAGTATGTTGGCTACTTGGAACGGGACAGGCTTTAGTGCCCCGTCAGGGCCATCAGGGAGTACCTTCGTAGGACCAGGGACTGTCGTCCTAGATGCTCTAGCCTTTTTGTGAGTGCACATGGCGATGTGTCTGAGGAGGTCATGCGCTTGGTTCGGGTGAAGGCACATGAAGTTATAACAGTAGCAACGAGTGCCTTGTTCAGGAAGATTCAGAGTATTCCTGCCATTCTTCGGGTGGGAATCTGGAAGAGTATGTCGACTTTTGCTTTTTTTTTTATCTCAAGGATATTATATTCATTGGTTACTAGATACCTTTTCTCTGGGCCCTGTTGTGTCAGCTCTCAGGGTAATTAATTCGTTTTTCTTTTGGTTTTCTTATACATATAGTTCTATGTATTGTCCTCTGTGGGGTTTGAGGTCCTCAGGGCGAGAGTTGTTATGCTTCTCTCACTCCAATGGTTTTGTCCTTCTGTCATGGGATAGAAGTGCTGCACCCACCTCAGGATATGGCTTCCACCTTGTAAGTTTTGGGTTTGTAAAGGTGTGTGTCTTGGGGAGAGAAAGTTGTTCTTAAGCAATAATTAATAATTATGGGTAGTAGTATGTGTAATAACAGGATTTTTTAATGTAAAATCCATTTTTGTCTACATACTTATCCATAATTATAAATTATAATTGAGTTTCCCTTCCTCCCTCCCCTCTATGACCTTTTAGGCTAGAGGCAAATGAGATCAGCCTGAGGGCTGATACCTCAGAATAGAAAACGGGCAGTGTGTCTTCTCAAAGAAAATGAGAAAGGGCACCTCAAGTATTTCTTGTTTTTTTCCTTGAGCTGTTAGACATGATGTAAGTTTGCTGTGGGAATGGGGGTTTAAGCAATAATTGATAATTATGCTTAAGTATGTAGATAAAATCCATTTTTATCTACATACATAGCCATAATTTTCAACTATCCTATTTCTCATTGTTCTGTTGCTACTGTGATAGATGGTCACTGTTCTAACCCTAAATTAATTAACTGATGTTCCTCTGGGTTTTGGCTCTTCACCTACTCTCCCCATTATTCATCAATGGTCTTCTAGACCAGACTTCTTGTTCTATCCACTCCTATGCTGATGATATGACCCTGCACTTTTCCTTGTCTTTTCACAGACAACCAATCTTTCAGGAAGTAAACAAATTATGCAGGAAAGCTGCAGAACAAATGACTTCTGACCTATAATTTTTCTTTTGGGGCAGAGCAAATTCAGTTCCTCAAAATCCCAATTCCTCCATCCATCAACTTTACACAACCTACCAGACAAGTAACTATACCTTCTTCAGTGGCACTCAACTGTCCTCCTCTTCTACACTGAAGATTATATGTCTATCCTTTACTTATAATCTAAACTGGAAACTTTACATCTCATCTTTAGCTAAAACAGCTTCTATGAGTTAGATGTTCTGAGTTATCACTGCCAGTTTTTCTTATCCCTCAACTGTTAACTCTGTACAAGGCCTCATCCATTCATATATAGAGTTTGCTTCACATATATGAGGTGGTTCCACACATATATGATACGGTTCCAGTCCTACTGCTCTTCTAGACAGGCTGGGATAAAAGCTTTTTGTACTTTCAATTCCTCCCCTCAAACTGACGATCTTCAACCTCTTTTACATTACTGCAATGTTCAAATTCTGGACTCTTTAATACATACTTTTGTTACCCTATACTGGTATCTTTCCTGCTTGAATGATAATAATAATAATAATAATAATATTAATAATAATAATAACTGTTATTGCCGCAGGAGGTGGTAGATGATGATGATGATGATGATCAGGATAATGAGACCCTCACGTCGACGCAATTGGTATATTTGGTCGAAACCTAGAAACAAACATTCACCTTAACATCGGTAATTTCAGTAAATAGCAATACTCACGCCCCTCCAGTGAAATGAGCAAGAGAGAGGAGCCCTTCACTTGATGAAGGTCGAACTCATCTCTCTCTTGCTCTTCACCATCCAAAGATGAGCATCATAATAATAGCGAAACAACAGTACATCTTTAATACATATATATTACGTAAAGGCACTCGTTCACAGTCTCTGACTGTCCCGAGCACATATCAAATGTGTCACAGATATTATTAATATTCTGATGTGCACCAATAAGTATCACTAACTTCAAAGCACTTTCACTTACGTGTTACGGGTCTGGGGTGTCCTGGTAAACTTAAGCGGTGGTAAACTTCTCACTTCTCTGCACACGAGACCTTCAACAACACGTCCTCCTCCTTCGGACCTGTGCTGTATTCTCCCCGCGGGCCTCACTGTGACACCCAGTCTTCCTACATATGAGGTCATAGGTCACCGATACTGGCCATTTGTATAAGGCGTCTTTCTTCGCTTAGGCCCTACATCAGCATTTCTTAAACCAAAACATGGCTCTTCTGCTCTCTTCCTCCTCTCTCTCTCTCTCTCTCTCTCTCTCTCTCTCTCTCTCTCTCTCTCTCTCTCTCTCTCTCTCTCTCTCTCTCTCTCTCTCTCTCTCTCTCTCTCTGGTGGTAGCGGCAACACTCCCCCTGTCGAGTTTCACTCGAAACTAAGCCCTAATTTTTTATCTCCAACTCCTAGCTAATACAGCTTCGTAACCGGGCGAACAAGTGTTGAGCTCTTCGTTTTCACCCTCACCTTGCGAACTTCACCATCTTCACTCGGCATGGCTTCTATAACCAATCCTAACAACCACTTGTTTCGTGGTAGAGACGGTTCAGCAATGATGACCATGTCTCCTCGCTGGAGGTTGTGTCCTGATTTGAATGTTCCTTGCCGTTTCCTCAGGGTGGGGAGGTATTCTCGAGTCCACCTCTTCCAGAATTGGTCTGCCATATACTGAACGTGTTTCCATCGCCTCCGATACGTGTCTCCCGACGTCGGTTTGTCTTCAGTGGAGAAGCTGTTAGAGTTCATTCTCAAGAGGTGACGAGGCGTTAGTGCTTCAAGATCATTGGGGTCGTTCGATGAAGGGGTGAGTGATCTACCATTGATGACCGTTTCTACTTCGCAGAGTAGAGTATGAAGACGCTCATCATCCATCAGTTGAGAGCCTACTATCGCCTGCATGACCCTTTTCACGGTGCAGATTTGTCGTTCCCACACGCCGCCCATTTGTGAAGCTCTTGGAGGGTTGAATTGCCACTCTATCTGGTTCACCAAGAGTGTCTTTCTAACTTTATCATCCTTACTCCAACTGATGAGTGCGTCACATAGTTCTTGGCATGTGCCGATCATGTTGGTCCCATTGTCCGAACGGATGTGTTTCGGCAGTCCTCTTCGAGCTGCAAATTTCATAAGGGCTGCAATAAATGAGTCAGTACTAAGTGTTGCAAGAACTTCCAGGTGAACGGCCCTGATAGTCAGGCAGACAAAGATGCAGCCCCATCTTTTTACCCGGGCCCTTCCTTGCTTTACCATAAATGGACCGAAACAATCGACTCCAGCGTATGTGAATGCCGGTGCGCCTGACTTCACCTGGACTTCTGGTAAGTCAGCTGGTCGTCCCTTATTAGGCTTCCAATTGTTACGCCGGCAGATTACGCAAGTGCGTAATAGTCGGTCCAGCACTCTACGGCAGTTCGGGATCCAGTAGGTCTCGCGTATTCTAGCTAGCGTGTATTCCCTTCCCAAGTGTCCAGCCTTGTCTTCATGTGTTTCCCTCACTATGAGTTCCGTGATCTTACTTTCTTTGGGTAAGAGGATGGGATTCATTCGATCTTGCTGAAGGGCAGCTCTCCTCAACCGGCCGCCTACCCTGATCAAGCCTTCCGCGTCTAGAAAGGGCTCCAACTGTCTTATTGGGCTCTTTCTCAGCTGCTGTCCTCGTTGTAGCGCTTTCAGTTCTTCAGGAAAGTATCTTCGTTGCACACACTTCAGTACTACATACCTCGTTGCTTCCATTTCCTCTGTTGACAGAAATTTCTCTTGTCAGGAGCCTCTTTCCTTGTTGCCCCGCCACGTTATGAACCTCCTCAGCCATGTAGTCCCTTTCAGTAGTCGATACCATGAGGAGTATCTGTTCCACAGTTTGTCTAGGGTTTCTTCCTTCTGGGTAGTGGATGTCATCAAGGTTCCAGTTTCCTTTTCACCTCTGGGTCATCGCTTGGAACTCCTTCCCTTGTCACGCCTTCCACTGGCCACTGATTTTTGTTGAGCAATAGAAAGGGTGGTCCTTGGGTCCACCTACTACACCCTCCAAGCTCGTCGCCACGCAAACCGCGACTAGTGTCATCTACGGGGTTGAGTTCCGAGCTCACATATCTCCACTGATCTGGATCAGACTCTTCATGTATGACAGCTATGCGATTCGCCACGAATGTATGGAAGCGCCTTTCAGTGTTTCGTATGTATCTCAAGACAGTGGTGCTGTCTGTCCAGAACACTGACTGTGACACGGACAGGTCTAGTTCCTTTCGTAATCGCTCGTCCGTCTTTGTAGCTAATACCGCCGCACACAGTTCTAGTCTGGGTATGGTTAGTTGTTTCAGGGGGGCCAGTTTGGCCTTGCCATACACAAAGGCAACACAGTGTAACCCCATCATGTCTGTGAGTCTCAGATAAGATACAGCACCATACGCTCGCTGAGACACGTCGCTGAAGTGATGAAGTTGGATATCTGTAGTGGTGCTCTCGATGTCATGTTGGTAACAACGTGGAATCCTTATGTCCTTAAGGTGAGGTAAACCTCTCAACCACCTCCTCCATGCTTCCTTTGACTCGTTGGCTAGGGGGTTGTCCCATCCTGTTCCAAGCCTGCATTCTTCTTGAAAGATCATTTTGGCTCTGATGACGCATGGAGCAAGGATGCCGAGTGGATCATAAAGGGAGCTAATCATACTGAGGAGGCCACGTTTTGTCTCTGGTCTGGTCGGGATATGAACCTGTACTGCAAGTTGATCCTTCTCTAAGTCCCACAGGATACCCAAAGCTCTTTCGGTGGGAAGTTTGTCCGTCAGTGGGATTTCCTTCACTGCCGCTGCCCTCTCTGTCAGGGGGATGGTTTGTAGTACTTTGCTGTAGTTGCAGGCCCACTTCGTGAGTCTGAAGCCCCCTTTATGCAATAGGTTTCTCAAGTGGTGTACAACAATTGTCGCCTTGCTTGTGGAGTTCACTGAGAGTAAGAGGTCGTCCACGTAAAAGTTTCAATTTGCCTTCGTGATGGCCTCATGAAGGTCTCGGCCGTGATCTTGGAATGTTCGCTGACGGGCTCCAGACTCCTCCAAACAGATGTACTTTCATTCTGTATGTCTCAGGAGGTTCAGACAGTTCTTCGCCTGGCCACCACAGAAATCGAAGGGCGTCTCGGTGTTCTCGTGGTACTAGAACTTGATGGAACATTGCCTCAATGTCCGCCATTATGGCCACTCCATTTTGTCGGAATCTGAGCAAGACGCCCATCAGGTCATTGTTAAGATCGGATCCTTGCATTACTTGATCATTCAATGAAGTCGACATATATGTCGCTGCACAATCAAATACTATTCTTACCTTTTCCGATTTCTTGGGATTTAATACTGGATGATGCGGCAGATACCAGACTGTTCCGGCTGCTGGCAGAGAGTCCAAGTGCGATGCGCGTTCCACATGTCCCTCGTCCACCAAGCGTTTAATTTCCCTTTGGTAACGAAGACATAAGGCTGGATCTCTCATCAGGCGCCTTCTGAGTTCTATAAGCCGTCGTTCTGCGAGTTTCAGGTTATTCGGTAGGCCTGGTTCCTTGTATCTGAATGGGATAGGCAGTTGGTAATGCTGATCTACTTGTTGCGCGGTTGATGACCATAATTCTATTACCCTTCGGTCTTCCATTGAGATAGTATCTCCACAATGAAGTGAGAAGTCACTTCCTAGAATGGAACCATACCGAATCGCACTCTGTTGCCTCTGTGCTATCGCTGTCATCCCGGTAGTGCGCATGTTTGTTGCTCCAATAGGCTCCCCATCTTCAAATCTCATAGGGCCATTGACGGTCCAGCCAAGGAGAGTGCGCGTTGCAAACGGCTCTCCATCTCCTCCGGCCCTTATTTCTAAAGGCAGTAGGGCTTGTGGTGTGTCTAGACCTATGAGGAGGTCCACTCCCCCTGGTATACAGGTCGGGGGAATGTCTTGAAGGTGAGGCCATCTGACTATGTCTCTATTCTTAGCAATTGAGCCCTTCAGAGAGGACGGCAGCGATGGTACTATGAGTACTTTGCAGAGAAAGATAGAACGGTTCCTCCTTGTTCCGATACCAGTCAGTTTCAAGTTGAGTTCTTCAGTGGTGACTTCCTTTCCTTCATCCATGATGGTTCCAATGGATAGCGTTATCAGTTTTCCCTTGGCATGCAATTGATTGGCCAGATCGCGGGTGCAGTAGGATCTGTCACTGCCCGAATCTAGGAGGGCTCCGGTGATGACGCCTGGTTCTTCGCTCCGCTCCTTCGTAACTCTAACTCTGATAATGGGGAGAGCAATCTGTTCCGCGCCATTTAGTCAGATCCCCTGTCGGGAGTTCTCCACTTTCAATTCTCCTCTCGTTGATTCCCTTGTTGATTCTCCCCTGACCCAACGGTGAAGATCTTTCTCAGTGTTAGGGGTGGTGTTTTCGGCCTCCCATCTTGCTCTCTTGTAAGTCGTTGCGCGGTAAGCATCACTGGTAGAGGGAGTCGAGGCGCCGTACCTTTGAGCGGTCTGCGTCGGTCTCCCCTCGTGAGCGGTTCAGTTTCTATGTCATCAATGAGGCTCCTTGTCACTGTTTGCTGGTTACCTGCGGCTTCCCACGGACGCGCCTCGCGTCCGGTGTTACGTGGGGCAGTATGTAGCAGTCTTGAGTGGCGTTGACTGCAGCCACTCATGCCACACTTAACCCTGCGCACACAATTCTTTATCCAGTGTCCTTGTCTAAAACAGGAGAAGCAGCGGCGGTCCTGTCTCATTAGCTTCACGCGCTCCCCCACGTCCATGTTGCGGAACTTCCCGCAGTCACTCGCCTCATGGTTTCCCTGGCATATAAAGCATGATTCACCTTCCATCTCTGTGGAGGTAGCAGTGACGAGTCCTATAGCTCGTTTCGTGAATTGGTTTGGGCGTTCTTGTTGCGCTCGTTGCTGCATTTCTCCTGAGGCCGCTACAGGTAGGCGCTTTTCCGTCCTCCTCACCACTCTCACTATGAAGCCTAACATCCACTCTGCTTCACTTTCAATTTCACCGTTTACTTCTTCCCAATAGTCCATCTCCTTTTCGTAGTCAGTGCTCAGCTCCCCTGTAAACCTGTCCGTGATGATACGCAGTATTTCATAGGCATCAATTTGGTTTAGTGCTCCAAATTGTTTTAAGTTGTTCACACAGGAACTCAGATTATTCCTAAAGGTACGTAATCCTTCGATGTCTTCTAAGCTCAGGTTTGGGCCGTACATGACCTCCTCACTAAGAACTGAATGTACTTTCGCTGATTTCCATGCCTGTCATTCAGTATCAACCAGGCCTGCTGGTATCCCTCCGTAGGATCTGCATACCGGTTGCACCCATGAAGATCTTGTTTAGCCGAGCCAGAGTATGCTGAGATGAGCAATTCCAATTTCCGCGAATCTGTTATGTTGCCCGACCGAACGTGTTTCTCAAAATTTTCCTTGAATGTCCAATACTCGACGCATGTCCCTTCTTTAAAGGTGGGCACAGGCCTCTGGTTGAACTGCATGATTGTGGTCATTTCTTTCATCCAGTTTCCATTTGTTGCTGCCTCCGTTGTGGGCTCCCGAGCTCCCAAGTTGACGCTTCCATTTGGTGCAGTGAGCTCGTTCCTTCTCCCGTCACCCTCCCCCTGGTTGGGTGTCTGTCCTTGCGTCTCGAACCGAGATGAGTCTCCCCTTTGTGTCAGTGGCGATTCAGACACCATGGCGTGGCTGATGTTCTGCTTCAGCGACATCTGTGTTGCGTGATCTCTTCCTGTTGCTTCTGGAGCATAGAGCGCAGCTAATTCTCGGTGCACGCCTTGCAGTGTACTCATGAGATGGTCATACATTTCCTTCTTTTGGTCACCCCGCTGTTCTGGCCAAATTTGCCTTCGGGAGCTCGTTCTCTCTGCCGCACTGGGGCTCGTCTCTCGTTGCCACTCTACTGCAGGAGGACTGGGTAGTTCCTCACTACTCGGTGGGCTGCTTGCTTCTGCTTTATTCTCTGCCATCTCCATTAGGACACGACGATGGTGCCTCTCGTGGGCTTAGGTAGTCGATCCTCTCCGAGATACACTCGTGTGCTTTTGAGTCCATAGCACACTCTTGTGTGCCTGCTGAGTCCGTAGCACACCCTCGTGTGCCTGCTTAGTTCGTAGCACACCCTCGTGTGCCTGCTGAGTCTGTAGCACACCCTCGTGTGCCTTCTGAGTCTGTAGCACACCCTTGTGTGCCTGCTGAGTCCGTAGCACACCTTTGCGCGCCTGCCGAGTCCGAAGCACACCCGCGTGCTTGCCGAGTGCTACACACCCTCGTGTGCTCACCGAACTTGTGCCACGCCTTCACGTGCCTGCAACCAGCACCTTCGTGGCAGTACGCCTCGACACGCGAGCCCACTACAACACAACACGTCTACCACTTAGAGGGAGAGAGAGAACTGACGGGGAACGAGAAAGAGAGCTCTAACACTTAACAGTTGAGAGAGAGAGAGAGACTTTCGGCGGGGAATAAGATGGCACATGGACGGGCACTCACGTTTGGCACAACGTGGCAACCGTCCCACTCCTCTCTGGTCCTTTGCTGGGCGACGGCGCTCCGTTGCGGTCGTCCCGCTGGGTTGCCAGCGGTTCCCGCAGCAGGGACGCACGTATGAACGCACGTTTTTGTCTGGCCGCCGTCCCACGCTCTGCTCTGCCCCTCCCGCCACTCCTGGGGTCAAAGAGAAGGCCAGCCCCGTCGGTCACGCCTCTGCTGTCCACTCGCTTCTGGTTGCCCCACGTTTCGACTGTTATCGCCGCAGGAGGCGGTAGATGATAATGATGATGATCAGGATAATGAGACCCTCACGTCGAAGCAATTGGTATATTTGGTCGAAACCTAGAAACAAACATTCACCTTAACATCAGTAATTTCAGTAAATAGCAATACTCACGCCCCTCCAGTGAAATGAGCAAGAGAGAGAAGAGCCCTTCACTTGATGAAGGTCAAACTCATCTCTCTCTTGCTCTTCACCATCCGAAGATGAGCATCATAATAATAGCGAAACAACAGTACATCTTTAATACATATATATTACGTAAAGGCACTCGTTCACAGTCTCTGACTGTCCCGAGCACATATCAAATGTGTCACAGATATTATTAATATTCTGAAGTGCACCAATAAGTATCACTAACTTCAAAGCACTTTCACTTACGTGTTACGGATCTGGGGTGTCCTGGTAAACTTAAGCGGTGGTAAACTTCTCTGCACATGAGACCTTCAACAACACATTCTCCTCCTTCGGACCTGTGCTGTATTCTCCCCGCGGGCCTCACTGTGACACCCAGTCTCCCTACATATGAGGTCATAGGTCACCGATACTGGCCATTTGTATAAGGCGTCTTTCTTCGCTTAGGCCCTACATCAGCATTTCTTAAACCAAAACATGGCTCTTCTGCTCTCTTCCTCCTCTCTCTCTCTCTCTCTCTCTCTCTCTCTCTCTCTCTCTCTCTCTCTCTCTCTCTCTCTCTCTCTCTCTCTCTCTCTCTCTCTCTCTCTCTCTCTCTCTCTCTCTCTCTGGTGGTAGCGGCAACAATAATAATAAAAAAACTAAGCTTTCATACTCTTAGTTTTTAAGATGTGCCTAATATGCTTTGGGTACTAACATTCCTCACCTTTCATCATCCCATAATGCAGTGGTACTTTGGGATTTGAACTTCATTGGTTCTTTTGGGCTATTCAAATTGGGAATGTTTGATTTATGAAACAATCTATCCTATTCAAATTAGTGTAAGAAAAAATCCACTCCAGTTCCCCAAAAATCCATTGTTTTTATTTTTATGGATTTATGTTGTGCCTTGGGAAAAGAATTAAATGAAATTAACCCAAATTATAGGAAAAAAATGCAGTATACTTACAGGTACAAAAAACAAATGTAGTACCTTAAAATTTTATGCAAAATTCCATTGTAAATAAACACTAACTTCAAAATGAAAAGTCATCAAAAGTTTCTGCCATCTTCTGTGTTAAAACCAGTTTTTATAATGTTTACAATTTTTATTTTAGACTAAAATCTACTCTCTCTCTCTCTCTCTCTCTCTCTCTCTCTCTCTCTCTCTCTCTCTCTCTCTCTCTCTCTCTCTCTCTCTCTCTCTCTCTCTCTCTCTCTCTCTCTCTCTCTCTCATATTTATACTAGCCTATAGAGTGGTTACAATTATATTACATAGTTAAACAATAACTCATAGGCTAAAGATTACATTGTAAATGTTTCTTATCTTAAAGTCTTGCTCTATATATACTATATATACAAATATACACTTTTATGGTTGGGCTTGCTTCAGCAGCCAGTCATTCACAAACACTTTGAACCCCTGCGTATTAGCACCTTCAAAGTCTGTGTTACTAACAGGGTGTTCCACTACCAACTGACATAAGTGTTTATAAACTGGCTCTGGTGGTGCCATGTCCAACACCTGGGTTGTAGCAGCTCACTTGGGGCGAGGATGACTCCTTGTATGGTGACTTGAGCCCAGCAGTGTGGCTGCCTTGGCTCCTGCAGGTGATTTGCATGCTTCAACTGCACCTCGAACAACGCAGTAAGTCCTGTTATGTCTCGTCTTTGTTGCAAGGGGTGGAGGTGTGACACAGGTCCTGCACTACTGTCTTTAATGAGCCTCGCTGTGCAGTCTTGCACCTTGTCCAAAAGGATGAGGTGTTTTCTGCCTGTTGCACCCCATGTGAGACACGCATACTCAAGAGAAGAGTGAACCTGCATCATGTAGAGGAGCTCCAGCCTTCTATCATCAAGAAGCCACAACATCCTCTTTAAAGAGGCCAGCTTCCTGAAGTCTGTCTGATAAGCAACTCAGTTTAGGAACCGAAGGTCAACCCTCTGTCGTAGGTGGCCCCCAGTACCTCTACCTCATCATCCCTTGGTACCAGTGTGCTCCCATTGAATATCAGGCATAGGAATGTATTTCATCTAGAGACACTCAGCAGCTGTATATTGTGGGTAGGAAACCTCACTTGCCACATATTACCCAAGGCTATGATGTAGCTCAGGATTGTTGAGCCGAGCTGTGATGGTACATGATGGTGGGCTCTTCCTCAGACACATAACTTTGGGTGAGGGTGACATCGTCTGCATAGGCCGTTGTCCTCAAGATGAGGTGCAGCAAGTTGTTTATGTATATGTTCCAGAGTAAGGGGCAAGGGCAGCTTCTTCCTTGAGGCATACCTGCTCTGACCGCTGACGATCACCCTCAAATGTCTATCCCTTAAGTAGTCCCTGAAAAATGGTAGCAATGCCCCATCAATGCATACAGAAGGGAGCTTGATGGCTAGGGCTTCATACCATCCATGATCAAAGGCACCTTCAATGTCCAGTGCCACAATGGGAGTTAGAGCTCAGCTCAGAGGACAGCACCAGGTGCAGGTCTGCCACTGACCTACCCTGCCGGAACTTAAACTGTCTTGTACAGAGGTGTTTCATGACTCTTGAGGCCACTATTGTCTCCAACACTTTAATGAGCATATGTAGCAAAGACACAGGGTGTTAATTTTCCACCCTTCTTGTGCATAGGGACCACATTGCTTGTCGTCCAAATTCTCGGCTATGTGCTAGTCTGAAGGCAGTTGTTAATAAGTGTGGACTAGCCAGCTGATCAGCATATCAGCAAAGTTGACAAAGGTTGATCTTGTTAGACCCCACTGCCTTTTTCTTATCCACTTTTATGAGAATGTATTTCACTTCACTTTTACAAGTTTTCACCAACATTAACTTTTCACTGACTATGTCTGGCTGTATTGATGGTGTCCTCTCCATGTCTAGAATGTACATTTTTCCTGTGAAGTTTGTGGCCAGTATGTTTGCCTTGTCCAGAGCAGAGTAAGCCTTTCCTCCATCCTCCTGCAAGAGAGAAGGGATAGTGCTCTCTTGACTTGCTTTGCTGTCCTTTAACGAGGCTTCATCATCACGTTGTCCCCACTTGGCCATCCTTTAGGCTTGTCTCCCAGTGTTCTGAATCCTGAGGCCCACTCTTGAGTAAGCATTATTTGCTGAGCTGCTGCTGTGTATATGCCTGTTCTGTACTGTTGGGTGCCTCTTGTAAGCACGCCAAGCTTGGCACTCAAATCCAAACCATGGTTGGTCCAATGTTTTGGTGCTGTGCTTTGAGTGTGTCACCCCGAGCTCTTGCAAAGTGAGAAGGAGCTCCGTGAGATGTCCCACATGCTGGTTGGTGTTACCACGCAGCACTTCCTCTCAGTCAGTCCTTCTCAGAGAAGCTCTGAGAGCCTTCCAGTTTGCTGCCTCCCAGAGTATGTGGGTGTAGCTCTCATGTGGCTTCTTGAAGAGATCCTGGTAAGGACTGCCACATGGTCTGGGGTGCCCACAAAGTCCAGTGTCTGGCACTGAACAGTGTGAGGAGAGAGGTCTGTCACCACAGTGTCCAGGGATGACCTGGAGATGTGAGTAGGGTTGTGGAGGTCATTTACTATCAGCAGAGTATTGAAGGTATCCCGAACATTATGTTGATGCAGGTCATGTATGATCACCACTCTATCACACTGGCTAGCCATCATCATGGAATAAAGGTTCACTGTGAGGAAGTCCAGAAGTGCTGCACCCTGTGATGGCGGGGGATGATAACAGCCAATGCACAATAAACAATTTTCATCACTATCTGTTATTTTCATTGTCAATAATCCAAGATCACTGGGCACAGGCATGGGGGACTCTACCACCTGGACATTAAGTGTCTCCATGTGGTAGAATGCCATGCCCAACCCTGTGTTGTTTTATCCTTTCTTTGCTAGGCTGAGTATATGTAAATGTGGGCATAACTCGGTGGCACATTACCGTCCTGGAAGATTTCACACATAAACACTATGTTTGCCTAATGCCTGGTAATCACACTGATTCAACTCTCCAATACACTCAACCTTTATTTATCGGGACCTCGATTATCCGAATTTCGGTTAATCCAGATAGTGTCCAATTAATAATTTGATCATTTGAGTTCAGACAGCCAATAAATGAATTAAAACAATATATGCCTCACACACTTCCAGAAATAGCAAATAGATGACGGTACCGCTGCGGTAGGCAGTTGTAAATAAGTCCGGCTGACACAAGTGAAGTTTGTGAACACTGTGTATTGTCCAGTATCAGTGAGCAAGTTTGTGCATTTTTCAGTACATCAGAACTCTTAAATTATGTCTCCCAAGTTTGTTAGGCATAAATGAGAGGTCTTACCTGTGACTTAAAAAATGGAATTAATAAGAAAATTAGAGAAAGAAGCTAGTGTTAAGAGTGTTTGTGAGGAGTATGGTGTGGCCAAGGAAACTGTGTCAAACGTTAGTAAATCAAAAGATAAACTAGTAGAATATTCTGCCTTTTAACCTAATGGTCCAGGGTTCGGGTCCCTGTTTGGGCGTGTAATTTTCACAATAGATAACCTGGCACTAGGAAGTTCCAAGTATGAGAAAGATCTAGGAGTCATAGTTAGCTCTGATCTTGGTACAAGGAAGTAATGTATAGAGGCCAGAAATAAGGCAAATAGAGTATTAGGGTTAATTTTTAGAAGTGTTAAAAGCAGAAGTCCTGAAGTAATACTAAAATTATACTTGGCGCTGGTCAGGCCACATTTTGACTATGCGGTACAATTCTGGTCCCCACATTTTAGGAAGGATATAGGTCTGTTGGAGTCAGTGCAAAGGAGGATGACTAAAAAGATACAGAGAATGAGGAATATTCCCTATGAAGAGAGACTGAAAAAACTTACTCTGCATTCCTTAGAGAGATGTAGGTTAAGAGAAGACCTGATAGAAGTATTTAAGTGGTATAAGGATTTTAACAAAGGGGACATGAATGTAGTTCTTAGGATCAGTAGCGGGGACAGAACCAGAAATAATGGATTTAAACTTAAAAAATTCAGGTTTAGGAAAGAAATGGGAAGAAACTGGTTTTCAAACAGAGTGGTTGATGAGTGGAATGGTCTCAGTGGTCATGTAGTCAGGGCTGAGTCAATAGAGAGCTTTAAAAGAAGGTTAGATAAATTCATGGATGGGGAAGATAGATGGAAATAGGTATATTAAGCACACTGGGACTGCCTCGTATAGGCCTGGCGGCCTCTTGCAGCTTCCCTCTTTTCTTATGTTCTTCTTAAATACTTTGAGGATGTATCTTCAAGTAAAGTGGTAAAGGTGCATCAAGAAAAAATATAAGGAGTGAAAAAAATGCTGCATAAAGTACTGCTGTTATGAAGTGGTATGTGCAGCAGCCAGAAAGCTGGCATAAAAATTGATATAAGAATTTCAGGGAAATGATGGATGGTGGTAGCAATTACGCAATTAAAATGGGGTTTTCAATGCTATTGTGCAGAGTGAAACTGGTGATGCAGACACACCCAGCATCGCATGACATGGCTACATGTTGTGGTAGTATATTCATTGTACTTCATCTCTATGAAGTTTTTTTGTGTGCTCAAGTATTACTGTATATTGCTGCCTATAAGTCAAGTTTTGTAGGTCTTTTTTGTGGTCAAAACTAGGGGTCAACTTATTGGGTAGATACAAATTTGAAGCCTTCAAATATATTTGCACCAGTAATGTCAGGATACCAGAAAACTGCTACTGAACAAAGGTTCCCACACTTTTTTCAGCTTGTTAAGGCGGGTTCACGTGCCAATTTGCAATTTTTTTATGTACATAGTGTTTCCAACTCATCCCTTCTAGTCGGAAAGTGTCAGATGTAGCGCTTGCAAAGTATTAACCTCAGGAGAGCTCTAGTCCTAAGTGAATAGAGCCCTGTATTGGTTGCAGTTCCCAGCAAGTCTAGCAGTGAGACTCTCCTCAATACTGACCAGCATCACTACCGAGGCGAAGCCACTTCGTGACTTTGGGCGCTCCCCAATGCATTCCTTGGCAGCCTCAAAGAGTCTCATGTTTGAAGGTATTCCATAACTCTGCCGAGGCCTGGATGGTGTCAAGCACTCCAAGCCGATTGGAGACTATCACTGCATACTCCTGGGCACATGTCAAGTCCTTCAGTTTCTCAAGATGAAACCCACTGTGGTCACATCTTGGTGGCTTTCTGGATTTGACATGGAGCTTGAGTGTAGCAACAACAAGCCTGTCACAAAGAACTCGGCACTCCAAAAAACCCTGCAGTTCTGGAGGATCCTCCAATGAGTACTAACAAGGATATGGTCGATCTCCTTCACTACCCCTCTGGCATTGCTATACCAAGGCATTATCATGAATTGTCTGTTACTGAGAGTGGTTTGTCTCTCACACTCTTTCCTTTTTATTTGGTAGATTATTCTCTTTAAATGCAAGAAAATATTTTGATCAGTCTTGTTCTACACAGTGTTGAAATAAAAAAGTTCATAATTATTTGAGAAGTGTACAGTAATAAAAAATTGTCTTACCAAGAATAGATGAATTAAGGGTATAGCTTCTCGTTTGGTGTAATGGCCAATTCTCATGTGGTCCAGTGGCATCTTTAACAAGCATTTAATGACTGCTTGAAGGACATTGCTGAGCTGACAAAGGAGGGGAGGAAGATAAAGGATCATCAGAGTCAGAGTAGACTATCTCCACACTATTTCCACTTCCCAATACATCACAGGCTTGCCTTCTTTCTCTAATGCTGCTCCACCTCCTTACTCTCTTTTGCTGTTTTCCTTTCTCTCCTGTTTTCTATGTATACTAGTGTGCTTCCCAAATTACTTCCGAAACCCTTTTAACTTTTGTTCCAAATTGCTGTTTAGGTAAATATTAAGGTGTGTCCTCTATAGAAAAGTGATCCCCTATCCTAGACATGACATTTTAGCAGGGAAGTGCTACATTGTTGAGTGCAGTACCTCACAGGCCTGCACCTTATGCAGTCTTGCTATAGAGTATTGCCTTGCTGCAAACTTGCCATATAGCCACCCTCACAGCTAATCTAAGGCAGTAATTTGCAACACAAACAAGGGCATCTGGAGAGAGAGAGAGAGAGAGAGAGAGAGAGAGAGGTCAGATGGCTGGGTTGTTTTGTTTACATCGGTACACTTTTGCCACCGCCCCATTGATGAAACACGTTGCTCGTTATGTCATTTATAAGAAGAAAAGCTAGTCCGCTTCATACTAAATTATCCTCAATCAAAAAAGAAAAAAAGAAATAAAATTGTAGACCTCCAAAGACCCATAAATGAAAACAAAAATCAAGTGACTGGTAGGTTTAGTTTTGTATTTGTCTGTCATCTGCACATCTGCCAGCTGTGGTTCTCTCTCTCTCTCTCTCTCTCTCTCTCTCTCTCTCTCTCTCTCTCTCTCTCTCTCTCTCTCTCTCTCTCTCTCTCTCTCTGTATTCCAATGTCATTATCTTCGCTTTCCCAACAGCATTCAAACAGAAATGCATAGCTAGCATTTCAGTTTGTTAGGCAGTGGTTCCAACAAGCCCAAGACCACAAATCATCATGAGTGTATCCTGGTGACCCCCACAGGCAAACAGTCACCACTCCTAATTACAGTTTCTGTAAATCATAGACAAACAAAATGAGTTACAATGGTATCTAGCTTGCCTTTATCATGTCATACATATATTCATCCACACAGCCACTCAAGAACTATGGATTTGTGGGGGAAAAAATGAAAGCTCCCATAACAGTGCTCCCCCAAAGTTGGTTAGGTTAGGTTAGGTTAGTGCAGTCCATTATTGAGCGAAATTCATTAATGTAATGTCCATTACCGTGAGGTATTACTGTATAAGTAAATATGTAAATACAGTGGTGCCTTGGAATATGAACTTAATCCATTCAAAATTTTGTTCTTACTCTATAAAATGTTCTTACTCCAAAGCACCAAAATACATGTATTCTTATGGAAGAAATTATAATTAATTTCAAACCACCTCCCAAGACCAAAAAGAATATATTTTTCACCTAATTTTTTACTTTTTGAATACTATTACTATATATACTACTACTACTATGCTATAACTATAAAAGATAGGAAAATAAAGCAGGAAAGTAAGCAAAATGTAATACAGGCAACCCCCATTTAACGAAGGTTCACACGACAAAATTTCGCTGCAACGAAGGTTTCATTTTACTACCATCTGCTCGTTTAACGAACACCAAACTCGCTTTAACGAAGTTTCATCCAGGTAATTTTTTTTCCAAATTTGAAAGCCCCACCATATCACGCAAGCTGACAGGCTTTTGAATACACCAGGAGCTGCTGGTACTAAGGCCTGCGTCAGGAAAAATCCTGGGACACCTATAGAACAAAGATCAAGATCAAGATCAAGCCTCTCATGGACAACATGCGCAACACTCACTCCCCAGTCAAAATATAACAGCGACAGCAGCAGCTTGTCTTCCCTAGCTTAACTTACCAGCAAAACGCCCTGCAATTGGCCTAGTGTTCGTAAGAAGACCAGGAAGTCTCTTACTATCCAAGTGAAGCTAGATATTATTCACAAACACGAGAGAGGCCAGAAAACTATAGCAGTGCTGGTCACCATCTTGACTCTATATTATACTGTCTCTATTTTTAAGTCAGCAGACTCTATTAAGAAGGCTGGTGAGACCGTATCTTCCTTGCAAGCTAAAAGAACCACCTGAACTCGTGACTACAATGGATAAAATGGAAAGCCTTGTGGAAATGTGGTACATAAATTTTGTATGCAGTACAATGATGCACACTTTGTTTACATTCCACAGGTTGCCGATTAGTGTCTTTCCTGTTTCACTCTTCCTCCCTTCATAAAGTTAAGATCATCAACATTATAAAGTTACATACATACATACATTAGTGTACATTATAATAACAAATTAAACTACCTAAATGTTTAACTTCATAATTTTTACTTTCATTAAACTTTTTACTGTACTATGATGCACTCTCACTTTGCTTACTCTCAATGGAAGTTCAAATCAGGGGTTAAACTTGTTATAATCGGTTCACTTAACGAAGTTTCGCTTAACAAAGTGTTTTTTAGGAACCTAACCCCTTCGTTAAACGGGGGTTGCTTGTATAATGAAAATTCAACTTCTCGTAGTCAGAAACAAGCGTCACCACGTCCTCCTCATGTGACTCCATCAAGCCAACACCACACACTCATATATAAGCCAATAAGTTTTTCTTTGATATACTGCATTCATTATGGAAAATAAATGAGGGAAGTAAGCAAATTGTAATATGATAATTCAACTTCTTCACAGTCACAAACAAGCGTGAACACATCCTCCTCAGCCGACTCCATGAAGCCAGCACTGTGCACTCTTATCTAAACCAGTAACAATTCCAATATTGTCTTGCATCGTAATATGTTTCTGAACTGCTTACTTATCCATGGAAATACATGTATATCTTATATCTCACCAAGAAATACATAAAAAATGATAGAATATAGCATACTGACATAAGTATGCTCACGCTTGGCGCCCTCACACTTACACAAACATATCCTTGTAAAAGCTGATACATGATTGGCTAAGTGTCCACCATCTTGAAAACAATGGTCCAATGACAGGCCTCGATATATGACAGCCTCAAGCATAAACAAACTGTGCGTCATAAAGGAGCATGGCTTCTGAAAAGCACCACGATCATGCTTGACTGGCTCTAATGTAAGAGCCACGATCATGCTTTAAATTCATGAGCTGGATACTCTCTTCCCCTCGGATCTTCTAGAATCTTTCATACACCTGTCTGTATGTCTCATGACCACGTGTGCTGCTACGATAGGCAATGATCTTAACCCCTTCAATACGGTGACGCCTATGTAGGCGTCAATAAGCCCCAGTAGTAAATACGGTGACGCCTACGTAGACGTCATATTTCTTTTCTGAGCTTTCTTCAGTTCAGTTGTCCCGTATAGTGTGTTGGATACCAACTACACATGCCGTATGCTGTCCTTAAAATCCTAGTGCTCCTCCCACCATCCTTGTCTCCACCAATCACTAAAGATAAGCTACATGCGTCCCGCCTTGTGTCTAAAATTACCCAATGGCATAGACTTCCCATCTCTCTCTCTCTCTCTCTCTCTCTCTCTCTCTCTCTCTCTCTCTCTCTCTCTCTCTCTCTCTCTCTCTCTCTCTCTCTCTCTCTCTCTCTCTCTCTCCTCTCTCTCTCCTCTCCCTACCCATCTCCCTTCCCTCCCTCCCCCTCTCCCTTTCGAAAGAGAAAGAGAATTTGAAGGCTTTGATATGGCGCAAACTTCACTATTTGATAGAGACTTGACAATCGAACGTAAATTAGATAAATTGATAAAGGAGAGTATGGGAATGAAAGAGAATGAAGAACAGGATAAAGAGCTCCAGAAATTGAAAGAAAGGATAAAAAGAGTGGAAGAAAACGAAACTAGGCTAAGAACCGAAAATGAAGAATTAAAAGTCCAAATAGCGAACTATAAGAAATTGATGGAAGAAGGACTCGGTAAAGCCGAGAAAGAAAAAGAAAAGCTAAAAGATCTAGTTAACAAAGAAGAAGAAAGAGTACAAGACGTGATTAAAAAAGAAGTACAAGCATGGAGAATCCAAGATAAGAAAGACAAGGAATCATTTCAAGAAGTATTTCAAGAACAGTTAAAAGAAAGAGATGAAAATATGACAAGCAAAATGATAGGAGTCCTCAAGAAAAAGAAAATTTAGTAAGAGAAATTGCAGAAAAAAGAAGAGTGTAATTATTTTTGGACTGAAAGAAAAAATGTTAAATATAGACCAAGAAGGGAAAAAGACGAAATGAAATCAGTAAAAGACCTACTAAAACATCTGAATGACGAGGATAGACAGAACTTAGAAGAGGAAGTAGAAGAAATCCATAGAATGGGACCATATCAAGAAGGAACAGTGAGACCAATTAAGATATTACTAAAATCACAAGCAGCAGCAGAAGAAGTACTATATAGAAAAACAAACTCAGAGAAACAGAAGGTTGCAAAGATATATATATAAAGAAAAATAGAAACGAGGAGGAAAGGAAGAGACACAATGAACTGGTGGCAGAAGCAAGAGAAAAAATAATGAAAGGTCAGAGGAGGAGAAGAAGGCATTTTTGGAGAATTATAGGAGACAGGATAAGGAAATGGTATATAAAAGAAAAGAAGAGAAAAGAATGGAGCAAGTTTAACTAAAATGATAAGAACAAGAGATTAAAAATGATGTATACAAACATAGATGGGATTTTATCTAGTAAATTAGAATTAAGAGATTACATAAAGAAAGAAGAACCAGATATTGTATGCCTGGTGGAAACAAAGTTAAATGAGGCAATAAAAATAGACATAGATAAAAGGTATAATATATGGAGGAGAGACAGAGTGGGTAAAGGAGGAGGAGGAGTCATGATGATGTTAAGGAAGGAGATAGTGGTAAATCAAGTGGAGTTTGGGAAGGAAAATCAGAAATACTGTATGTTAAGATGCATATTAACAAAAAGGAGTTAACAATCATTGGAACATATGTGCCACCAAAAACAAACTCATGGACTAACCAAGAATATAGAGACATGATAGATGACACAATAAGGAGTCTTACAAGAATCATTAAGGAAAGGAGAAAAGTGATATTGGTAGGAGATTTCAACTGTAAGGAGGTAGACTGGGAAAATTATGAAAGTGGTATGGGGGAAGATGCCTGGGAGATAGATTCCTGAACCTAATGATAGATAATTTGATGGTCCAAAGAGTAAAGGAAAACACAAGATTCAGAGGAAACGATGAGCCGGCAAGATTAGACCTAGTTTTTACAAGGGATATACCAATTAACGATGATATAAGATACAAGTGCCCATTGGGAAAGAGTGACCATGTAATATTAGAGATGGATATAGAAGAAGGAAAGGAAGATAGAGATGAATCATACAAAGGAGACCGATTAAATTACAGAAAGGCTGATATTGAGAATCTCAAGAACTATTTTAAAACGTAAACTGGGAGGAGATGGAAAACTCATTAACGGTTCAAGAGAAATATAACTTATTTTTGGAAATATACAAAACTGGGGTCAGGGAATATGTTCCGAAATATAGACCTAAAGAAGAAGGAAAGAAAGATTGGTTTAATGCAAGATGTGCTAGGGCAAAGGAGAAACGAGATGGAGCATGGAAAAGGTGGAGAAGAAACAGAAATCCAGAAAATAAGGAAAACTTCAAAACAGCAAGAAATGAATATGCTAAGGTGAGAAAGGAAGAAGAAAAGAACTATGAAAAGGACATTGTCAAAAAAATGTAAGGAACCAAAATTGTTCTACAGATTCATAAATGGAAAAATAAGACAAAAAGAAACAATAGAAAGGTTAAAAGGAGAAAACGGAATGGTGGAAGACCCAAAAAGTATGGCAGAACTGTTAAATAGTAAATTTCAGGAGGTCTTTACTAAGGAATCCAAATTTGAAAGACCACAGGGTAATAGAGAGACTGTCTATATGAAAGAGATTAAAGTAACCAAGCTTGAAATAAAGTTGATGACGGAATTGGATGAGGAAAAGGCAATGGGACCGGATGAAGTCTCAGGCAGAATACTGAAAGAATGTAGGGAAGAACTAGCAAGTCCAATATACAACATCATAAAATGCTCAATAGAAAATGGAACAGTGCCAGTGGAGTGGAAAAGAGCTGAGGTGGTTCCCATATATAAGAGCGGAAGGAAGGAAGAACCTTTAAATTACAGACCGGTATCACTAACTAGTGTAATATGCAAGATGTGTGAAAAAATAATAAAGAAGCAATGGATCGAGTTTCTTTAAGACAACAAAATATTATCAAATAGCCAATTTGGTTTTAGAAAAGGTCGGTCATGTGTGACAAATTTATTGAGTTTCTACTCTAGAATAGTTGATAAAGTACAAGAGAGAGAGGGGATGGGTTGACTGTATTTATTTAGATCTAAAAAAGGCTTTTGATAAAGTGCCACATGAATGATTACTATGGAAGTTAGAGAAGGGTGGCTTAAAAGGAAGCACATTGAGATGGATGAAGAATTACTTAAGGGGGAGAGAAATAAGGACGATAGTTAAAGATATGAAGTCCAAGTGGAGAACAGTAGACAGCGGAGTGCCACAGGGGTCAGTATTGGCACCAATACTTTTTCTCGTATATATAAATGACATGCCAGAGGGAGTGAACAGCTACATAAATCTGTTTGCGGACGATGCGAAACTGTGCAGAGTCATTAAACAAAAGAGGATTGTGAAATACTACAGGAAGACTTAAACAAGATCTGGAAATGGAGCAAAAATGGGAGATGGAATTCAATGTGGACAAAAGCCATGTCATGGAAATGGGAAAAAGTGAAAGACGACCAGTGGGAATCTATAAGATGGGAGATGGAGTAGAACTAGAAAAGTAAAAAGGAAAAGGACTTGGGAGTGACAATGGAAGAAAATAATCAACCGGTAAGCCATATTGATAGAATTTTCAGAGAGACGTATAATTTGCTAAGGAATATTGGAGTAGCATTTCACTATATGGACAAGGAAATGATGAAGAAATTGATAAGTACTAAAATAAGACCTAGATTGGAATATGCAGGAGTTGTGTGGACTCCCCATAAAAGAAACACATAAGAAAATTAGAGACTACAAAAATGGCTACAAGAATGGTTCCAGAATTTAAAGGGATGGCATATGAGGAGAGACTAAAGGCAATGGATCTACCAACCTTGGAGCAGAGAAGAGAGAGGGATCTGATACAAGTTTATAAATTGATTAACGGAATGGATGAAGTGGATAATGAGAAACTGATCCTGAGAGAAGAATATGACTTTAGAAGCACAAGATCGCATAGTAAGAAACTAAGGAAGGGACGATGTCTGAGAGATGTTAAAAGATTTAGTTTCCCGCAAAGATGTGTTGAGACTTGGAACAGTTTGAGTGAGGAAGTGGTGTCAGCAAAGAGTGTACATAGTTTTAAAGAAAAAAGCCCAGGCCCTGTAAAACTACAACTAGGTAAATACAACTAGGTAAATACACAAATACAAAAACAACAAATTTTCTAATCTCTCTCTCTCTCTCTCTCTCTCTCTCTCTCTCTCTCTCTCTCTCTCTCTCTCTCTCTCTCTCTCTCTCTCTCTCTCTCTCTCTCTCTCTCTCTCTCTCTCTCTCCTCCTCCTCCTCCTCCTCTCGAAAGATAAGCTACATGCGTCCCGCTTGTGTCTAAAATATTAGCAAATGTCACACTATCTCTCTCTCTCTCTTTCTCTCTCTCTCTCTCTCTCTCTCTCTCTCTCTCTCTCTCTCTCTCTCTCTCTCTCTCTCTCTCCCTTTCTTTCTTTTTCTCCAAAGAGAGAAGCGTCCACTTTCCTCTTTGAAGGCGATATAGTGACTAAAAAATAGCAGCATAATACACAAAGACGACAAGTATGACAAGCTTGCACGAGTTTCCCGCTGGGCACTACCACCATATATATACAGGCGGGCTTTTTTAACATCCGGTGCAAAGGGGTTAATAACAAAAAAAAATTTATATTATTATCCCTGACACTACAAAACAACAACCAAAGAACTGCAAACAACATCCTGAGGCACTGAGGCAGCGTAGTACCCCAGCATGCAATCAGCTGATCGTGCAGTGCTGTGTGCAATCTGTTGACTGCGTTTGTTATTGTTCGCTTTCCAAAGCAAAGTTCGTCCTTCAATGCAAAAAAAAGCACAATTTTTTTGTTCGTAATCCAAGTTGTTCATACTCAAAAGCGTTCATACTCCAAGGTACCACTGCACTATTGACTCTTGTTAACTCAGACTAATATTGGGAAAGGTTGGTCCAACAAATGTGAATGTCTGACTTATACAAATTCCACCCCAACACCAAAAAAAAAAAAAAAAAAAAGAAAATAGAAAAAAAAAAAAAGAAAAAGAAAAAAATATTGGGTGGGTAGTTCAACTCCGATTTTAGGGAGGCAGTGCAGGATTTATTTTGCAATTATTGTCTCTCTGAAACCTTCAAACCCTAAATTACCAGATGGCATAGTTTATTTTATGATGATTAAATACCCTTCCCATCAGGAAGCCAATTTTGAATGTCTTGTGTGGTTGTGTCACAGCATGACTCACACCCTAAAAAATGATGTAACACTTAATGCTCATGTCTACACAAAAAAATTTTTATATGAATATTTTTCTCTCGAATTTCAACTTTTAGTGTATCTCTCACTCAGTGGCTCAGTACATGGCCAGTGTCAAGGGTAGTCTTGTGTCATTTAGCTGTAATTTTTCAGAAATAATTACATCATTGCAGGCATAAATTTGATGAGGACTGGAATCAGAAACTTCAAGAAAAGACAGCAAGAAACAAATGTAAAATTACAGGCAGTTGTGATTGACAGCTTGTTCTTGAACCCTTGCTTCCACTTCGTCATGCATGTTATCTCTCCCTCCTAGACACTGGCCTCACCCCACGCTTCACTGCCAGGCTTCTCCACCCTCTGTCTATATCATAAGACTGTTATGATCTTTTCAAACACTATTTTTTATTCTCACTACTTCATTATCACAACTATATGTCACATAACTCTCACAATAACACTATTACAAAAGATTATGTTTAGACAGATATAAAGCGGGACAGGATGAGTAATAGTAATTAACAGTGTCATTATCTCACTTCAACACACTAATAATGACCAAGAGTGTCCAGTTCAGTGGTAAAATGGCAGATTGCTGTGATGGTGCTGATGGGTCCTTCTGAACCCTCATCGCAAAAAGTTGAAAGGCATCGACCAAAATTAACTGACAATTTTTTTTACGTTTCATTTTCCTTCACACGGTCGAACGTGTGTCTCTCGACCTCTTCTGTAAAATGAGCTCTTAGTTGGTTTGTGACCCTGTTCTCACCTGCTCTCCCCCTCAAAAGACACATGAGGAAGTGTGATGAGGGGGGAAAGGAAAGGAGGAGATGCAGGCAGTAGGGATTAACACCTCTCTCTCTCTCTCTCTCTCTCTCTCTCTCTCTCTCTCTCTCTCTCTCTCTCTCTCTCTCTCTCTCTCTCTCTCTCTCTCTTTCTGTCTGTGTGTGTATTTACCTAGTTGTAGTTTTACAGGGCCTAGGCATTACGCTCGTGTGGCCCCGTCTCCATATCTACACTTATCCAATTTTTCTTTAAAATTATGCACACTCGTTGCTGACACGACTTCCTCACTCAAACTGTTCCAAGTCGCAACACATCTTTGAGGGAAACTATTTTTTTAACATCTCTCAAACATCTTTCCTTCCTCAGTTTTTTACTATGCAATCTTGTGCTTCGAATGTCATATTCTTCTCTCAGGATCAGTTTCTCATTATCCACTTGATCCATTCCGTTAAGCAATTTATAAACTTGTATCAGATCCCCTCTCTCCCTTTTCTGTTCCAGGGATGGTAGATCCATAGAATTTAGTCTCCTCATATGTCATCCCTTCAAATTCTGGAACCATTCTTGTAGCCATTTTTTGTAGTCTCTCCAATTTCCTTACGTGTTTCTTTTTATGGGGGTCCACACAACTCCTGCATATTTCAATCTGGGTCTTATTATAGTACTTCATAATTTCTTTGTCCATTTAGTGAAATGCTACTCCAATATTCCTTAGCAAATTATATGTCTCTGAAAATCCTATCAATATGGCTTACCTGTTGATTGTTTTCTTCCATCATCACTCCCAAGTCCTTTTCCTTTTTTACTTTCTCTAGTTCTACTCTATCTCCCATCTTATAGATTCCCACTGGTCGTCTTTTACTTTTTCCCATTTCCATGACATGGCTTTTGTCCTCATTGAATTCCATTTCCCACTTTTTACTCCATCCCAGATCGTATTTAAGTCTTCCTGCAGTATTTCGCAATCCTCTTTTTGCTTTATAACTCTGCACAGTTTTGCATCGTCCGCAAACAGATTTATGTAGCTGTTCACTCCCTCTGACATGTCGTTTATATATATGAGAAAAAGTATTGGCACCAATACTGACCCCTGTGGCACTCCGCTTTCTACTGCTGTCCACTTGGACTTCATATCTTTAACTACTGTCCTTATTTCTCTCCCCCTCAAATAATTTTCCATCCATCTCAATGTGCTTCCTTTTAAGCCATCCATCTCGTCTAACTTCCACAGTAATCTTTCATGTGGCACTTTGTCAAACGCCTTTTTTAAATCCAAATAAATACAGTCAACCCATCCCTCTCTCTTGTGTACTCTATCAACTATTCTAGAATAGAAACTCAGTAAATTTGTTACACATGACTAACCTTTTTTAAAACCAGATTGGCTATTTGATAATAATTTGTTGTCTTCAAGAAACTTGATCCATTGCTTTTTTATTACTCTTTCACACATCTTGCATGGCACACTAACACTTACACTCACCAGATTTCGTATTTTCATCACTATTAAATGAAAAACTACCAACAGAACGCGGAAGAATGTTGTTTTTCTTGAGACTGCAGCAGGACTAGGAATGCACAGCGGCATCCGGTGTACTGGTATTACGGTAATACCAGTATTACCAGTAATACGGTATCAGAATGGTACAGTGGCGGCTGCGAGAAGAGAGATGACCGAACTTTGTAGATGACCAAATGTGCGGCCATTTGATTGCCAGATATTTTCACCACTAATAAGCCTTTGGTATTAATGAATGAAAAACTACAGTTAGAACGCAGGAGAATGTTATTCTGATGATCGTGGCAGCACAAGTCACTACTGACGGAGCCGGAAGGGGGACACCAGGGAATCTTTGTTTGCAACCACGTGTGTGGACGTTCAACTATCAGGAATTTTTTTCGAGTATTAAATCAAACTTTTATGTTCGAGTATTGAAAAGTTCAAGTACAGGCAACCCCCACTTAACGAAGGGGTTATGTTCCTAAAAAAACCTTCGTTAAGCGAAACTTCATTAAGTGAACTGATTATAACAAGTTTAATCCCTGACTTGAACTTCCATTTGAGAGTAAACAAAGTGAGAGTGCATCATAGTACAGTGAAAGGTTTAATGAAAGTAAAAATTATGAAGTTAAACATTTAGGCAGTTTAATTAAGTCATTATAATGTACACTAATGTATGTATGTACATAACTTTATAATGTTGTTGATCTTAAATTTATGAAGGGAGGGAGAGTGAAACTGGAAAGACACTAACCGGCAACCTGTGGAATGTAAACAAAGGACGCATCATTGTATCACATACCAAAACTTATGTACCACATTTCCACAAGGCTTTCCATTTTATCCATTGTAGTCACGAGTTCAGGTGGTTCTTTTAGCTTGCAAGGAAGATACGGTCTCACCAGCTTTCTTAATAGAGTCTGCTGACTTGAAAATAGTGGAGACAGTAGATGGAGTCAAGATGGTGGCAAGCAGTGCTATCAGTTTTCTCGGCTCTCTCATGTCTGTGAATAATATCCAGCTTCACTTCGAGAGCAAGAGACTTCCTGGTCTTCTTAGCAACGCTAGGCAACATTGCAGGGCGTTTTGGTGTTAAATTGAGGAAGGGAAGATGAGCTGCTGCTGATGCTGTTATTGTTTTGAACAGGGGCAGTGAGTGGTGCCCATGTTGTCCATGAGAGGCGCTGGTTTATTCGGCTTGTGTGATACGGAGGGCTTTTCAAACTTGGAAAAAATTACCTTGATAAAACTTCGTTATAGTGAGTTTGGTGTTCGTTAAACGAGCAAATGGTAGTAAAATAAAACCTTCATTGTAGCAAAATTTTGCTGTGTGAATCTTCATTAAGCAGGGGTTGCTTGTATTTAGACATTCAAGTACAATCAACCCTCGGCTATTGCGACTTCAGCTATCACATTTTATTGCTATCATGCACCCATGAAAAGCTGCTAAAATTTCATTAATGCGATCTCAGATGCCTGTTATCGCGCGCCCAGCCATGATGTCATTGGATATCTGTGCGCTCATTGGCTAAAACCACCTTCCCGCCAAGATGAAACACAGTCTCTGAGTGCGTGTCCTCCCCACTGGACAGTGATAGCCAGATTCTACCATTTTTTGTGCTCACAATGGCCACCAACCTAACATTAATTAGTACCAATGGATTATACAGTAATTAGAAAAAAGGTAAAAAATTGAGGGATATTAGGAGTAAAATTTGTGGTTGCGGCACCAATAACAATTTTCACCATTAGTTGTTCAATTCGGCTATCGCGTTATCGGCTATGGCGCGGCTATTTCGGCCCCAATTGGGCGCGATAGCCGAGGGTTAAGTGTATTGAGTCTCCACTATATCAGCTGGTTGGTGGGAGGTGAATGCAAACAATCAGCTACCGAACAAGATTTCTTCCTCTGGTGACAATGATGACTATGATTAAATTAAATCATCACAAGTATCCAATCCTCACCTCCAACAACACCCTGCATAGAAGGAAACAGTTATTGGAGAGTGGCAGCTATGTCATCAAATGTCAATTTACAAAAGCTTTTTTGTGCTCTTTTTCCGTCACTAACTCCAACATCTTCTCTTCATGTCTGGACACCACATTTTCACTCTCTGTGTGATGTCAAAAGGTAAACAAAGTTGCAAATCGACTAAACAAGCCCAACACGGTCTTGTTTTGCATTTGGTTTCTCCAATCACTAGGCAATGATATTCAGTCGGAAACTTTACCGACTTGCAATTTCAGTCACATATTGACATGTAAACCTGCCTTTAGAGGATCCAGTCTTCTGTGGATGGCTGTATTTGTACAATCCAGCTGATCAACAGATGCAAGTGAGGGTGTGGATGCCGCAGATAAATATGCTTTATAAAAGTAGTTTATCTTCTTATTCTCTTTTGTTGTTTTATTATGTTTTTATGCAATAATTATTATTTATAAATACCCTTTTCTTAACTAAAAACACATGAAAAAAAGGGTGGCCTTTTTGGGGAGGCTGGAACAGAATAATGACATTTCAGTGCATTTCAATGAAAAAATTGTTTTGAGGTACAAGCTCATCATGGAACAAATTAAACTCGTATCTCAAGTGTATGTATATATATATATATATATATATATATATATATATATATATATATATATATATATATATATATATATATATATACATACAGGTATTTTTTTATTTATGTGTGTTCAGATTATGCGATTACAAAATGACACGAGATAAACATGTAGTAATTTTTTCATTTTACACGGGTTGTTTAGAATAACACGATGTCAAGAAAATCAAGTTGCATGGCTGGTTCAGTCTCGTGATGTGGCCACCAGGTGTTTTCCCAGCCAACATGCTGTAGCTTTTCGTAGTGCCAAAAAATCTTGGCTTTAAATGGCCTCCCTAAAATAATTATCATTATTTTGTAATTATTATGTACATTTATATGGGATAATAGAAATGTTTCAAATATTTAATTGTTACCCACCCATTGATATGAAAAAATACCATTAATGGTATACTGAAGTGCTTCTGATGATAGATGAAAAAATAGAGTTTTGATACATTGAACACTACTAAGTTTTCTCTGCCTCCATCAAAGATCTTAGAAAGATCTGAAGTCAAGCATTCTGTGGCATCCCTGCATGATGTGTTGTCTTCCTAAAAGGCTGGTCGTCTCTGAAAAGACATGCAAAGGTGATATCATCAGCATAAGAGTGGATAGGGCAGGAAGTTTAGTTAAGATCATTAATGAATAATAGGAAAAGAGTGGGTGACAGGACAGAAGCCTGAGGAACACCACTATTAATAGATTTAGGAGAACAGTGGCTTTCTACCACAGCAGCGATAGAAAGGTCAGAGAGGAAACTTGCTATAAAGTTGCAGAGAAAAGGAGGTGAGGCCGTAGCAGGAGAGTTTTGAGATCAAAGCTTTGTGCAAGTCTATCAAAAAACTTTTGATATGTTTAACGACACAGCAGAGGTTTCACTGAAATCTCTAAAAGAGGATGACCATCCTCCACTGATGCTCAGCTCTCTCTCTCTCTCTCTCTCTCTCTCTCTCTCTCTCTCTCTCTCTCTCTCTCTCTCTCTCTCTCTCTCTCTCTCTCTCTCTCTCTCTCTCTCTCTCTGTCCTCAGCAGAAATAAATTTAAAAGAGAAAAGATAAATATAGTTTAGCTGCTCAGCAATTTTTTGATAATGACAAATAAGGACTGAAATTAGTTATTTTTTATGGTAAACTAATCATAATAAATCCTATACTTACATATTGATTCCATAAAGAATTATAGAATTATTGACAGAAGGGCATATCAGTACCTATCCTGGTATAAGTGAATTATACTCCTTTATAACAATGATGAGTCAAGTAAGCCATTGTATCATATATGACCTACATTTTGAAAGATCTCTTACAGTATCTAGGAAATAACCACATCATTTTAGCAGAATGCAACCATAATGCAATATGCACATCCTCGGATATGTCATCAGTGCTACAAGGACACAAAATGTGCATCCTCATCTCTAAGGGGTCAAATCTTCCAACTGATAGAGAATGATACAAAGCTTTGATTTCAAAACTGCTCTTCTACAGTTTTTATCCTCTCTGCAACTTTATCTTAAGTTTTGAACATTCTATTGCAGCAATGATAGATTACCACTGTTCTTCTCCCAAATCTATTAATAATGGTGTTCCCCAGGGTTCTATCCTGTCACCCACTCTCTTTTATTCATTAATTATCTTGTTAACCAAACTTCTTGCCCTATCCACTCCTGCACTGATGATACTACCCTACATCTTTCCATGTCCATTCAGAGATGACCAACCCTTCAGGAAGTTGACATCATGCAGGGATGCCACAGAATGCCTGACTTCTGATCTTTCTAAGATTTCTGACTGGGGCAGAGAAAACTTAGTAGTGTTCAATGCCTCAAAAGCTCAATTCTTCCATCTATCATCTTCACACAACCTTCCAGACAACTATCCCCTCTTCTTCAATGACACTCAACTGTCTTCCTCTTCCACGCTGAATATCCTCGGTCTGGCCTTTATTCATAATCTTAACTAGAAACTTCACATCTCATCTCTTGCTAAAACAGCTTCAATGAAGTTAAGAGTTCTTTGGCGTCTTCGTCAATTTTTTCACCCCTTCAACTGCTAACTCTGTACAAGGGCCTTATCTGGCCTTGTATGGAGTACTCTTTGCATGTTTGGGAGGATTCCACTGACACAGTTTTATTAGATAAGGTGGACTCAAAACCTTTCATCTCATCAACTCCCCTCCTCTGACTGACTGTCTTCAGCCTCTTCTCACCATCAAAATTTTGCTTCTCTTTCTATCTTTTTATTGCTATTTTCATGTTAACTGCTCTGCTGATCTTGCTAAGTCCATGCCTCCTCCTTCTCCTGTGGCCTTGCTGCTCAAGGCTTTCTTCTTCCTCTCAACTCTATTTTGTCCAACTCTCTAATACAAGAGTTAAGCAGTACTCTCAGTCATTCATACCTTTCTTTGGTAAACTCAGGAACTCCCTGCCTGCTTCTGTATTTCCATCTTCCTATGACTTAACTTCTTTTTTAAGAGGGAGGTTTCAAGGCATTTGTCCCTGTCATCTGGCTAATTTCTTTCCAATCTCTTAAGACAACTTGCAGTTCAAGTGGGCCTTTTTTTCAATACTTTTTTGCCCTTAGCAAGTCTCCCTCTTGTATAAGAAAAAAATTCTATGACAAAAATATATTTTGTTCACAGAGTCTCTTTCTTCTTCTTTTATCTATTCTATTATCTTTTTTACATTTTCACTTTAAGTTGTCTCACAGATCTGATTAGTGTCCTCTCTTCTTTCACTCCAAAGAGAATGACATACTTCTTGTCTACTGTGTCTTATGAGTGCCTCATTCTCTTTGATTAAAAATTACCACCTTTTCTGCATATTTTTCCTCTAGTTGTTTCTCTACAATCTTTTTGAAGCTTGTTCCACATTCACTCTTCATCATCTCTCCACCAATGGCTACTTTCTTTTCCAACTTCTTAAGTCTTTGCTCCACCTCCACCTTTTCATCATTTCACTTCTCTTCCCACTTATTTCTCCTTTTATTCAACTTGGTCACTGAATCAATGGTTACCTTCACTTTTTCCTTGTACATTCTCAGCTGTTCTTCCAAGTCTTCCACTTCTGCCTTTAAACTAGTGATTTTCGTGTCATACTTGCTGTCCTTCCTTAACCCTTATGTTCTGGCAATCATATATGCATTAGTGCATCCGTAGCGACAGCGATCGTTCCCGTAATCAAGAATTTTCACGCCTTATGTTTGAGCTCCACGCACGGTTTCTCGAGTCAGATGGCGAGTGGAAGTATCTGGCTTCTTTTTCCACCCGTAGTGTTGCCACTAGCTCTGTATATTTAGGGGTAACTAAGCTATTCTCCCATTCTGAGGGCAACATTTGGCAACCCCAGCGACCCGCTGTGTCAAAAGCACCCTGATAAGAGCAAAAGGATGTCTCAGTTCATAACTCACTATGGAACAAGACAGATAATTTTTATTTAGCAGTACTTCTGAGCCTGACTACAGTGACAGTGATTATGAGGAAGAAACTGAAGAAAGCGAAGACAGCAGTAGTGAAGACTGGGAAAATGATTCAGAAGATCCACCTGTTTTCTCAGAACAGAGAGAAGACAGAGATAGTGGTGATGGAGAACAGACTCCAAACATCGTATTGAGAACCCAGAGTGGCTCACAGAGACGCAGGCATGCCTCTCATGTTCTGGGAAGACGATCAAGGGTGTGTGTGTGTGTGTGTGAGAGAGAGAGAGAGAGAGATGATACCTACATGTTATTTGCTTGAAACTTGATATGAAAAGGGGTGAAAGAATACTCTCTCTCTCTCTCTCTCTCTCTCTCTCTCTCTCTCTCTCTCTCTCTCTCTCTCTCTCTCTCTCTCTCTCTCTCTCTCTCTCTCTCTCTCATTGGAAGTGTGTGTGTGTTTGCGCGGTGTCATCGCTCACCGAGCTGTTTCTGCTTGACGGATCACACTGCGGGCGGAGGAGGAATCCTTGATAAGGCAATAACTAAACTTTCAGAGGTCACATCGAGTTAGAAAGTACATCATTGTATTCAGAATAACAAAGAGAAAATAATTAGTAGTATTCAAACAGTCTTCTGACAATTTCTAAGTTTACCAATTTTACCCATCATGGGATATTGGAAAATAGTTTAATCATCGGAACATAAGGGTTAACTCACTCACCATCTTTGCTATCTCTTCAAAGTCACTACAAATTTTTTTACTCTTAACAATCTATCCTTCAGTTTCTTGTTTTCATTTTCAAACCATGAAAAGTTAGCGGGCTGTTGTGGTCAATGTTATGTTACCACGAAGAGGGCACAAGAGTAGCAGTGTCGTTAGTTCAGAAACTCTCTCACGCTGTCTTCTCAGGGGAGTTAACGAAAACACAGCTTGGGTTTTCCTTATATTAACAATACAGTTATTTACACTACACAAGGATAGTCTTGTATACACACACACACAGTCCATAGCTCCCTGGCAAACGCCCGGGGGAGCACAACGGCCAGCTCGTGTGTTCGTCAGACTCCAACTAACGTAGCACCGTCTTGTCAATCTCTCGTCAGCAAAAACTCACTGACACCGGTGACTGACTCATATATTAAAGAACAGTTACAAATGCATTGGTTACAATAGTTAAAGTATTACTTAATTATAAATGAAAGAAATAAAATATATGATAGTACTAAATATATGTCTATGCTGTTATAATTGCATATATATAATCCAGCAACCAGAGGTTCTCACACTGAGCCTGTGGGAATGTATACTGACTTAGCATAAGAAGTGCTTGCATATGAAAATGAAAGGATGTGCTCTTCGCTAAGATCAGCCTCGATTCTCACGGCTGTGTGTAGAAACAAGGAAAAAAATAATTATATACAATTCATACCCTAACACCGCTCGGTCACATACCTGCTGCGGCATTAAAAGAAAGCATACATAGAAATATTCTAATCGTGTACCTAGCCGTGTTAAAGTGTACTACAGGAAGTTCGTGGTTGAGAGTGAAATCGCCGCTGGGCAACTTTGGCAGCATGAAGATTAGAATAAAGGCATAACGCTTTGTAAACACAAATAAAGAGAGGAAATAAAATGCAAATGGTCAGGAGAATAGGAACTAAGAGACTAGGATAGAAAACAACAGGATCGAGGTACTCTGGAAGAGACTCTTCTAAGGCTTGAGCAAATTCTGACTGGTTTGAAAATCTAATTTCATGTAAGGTGTTAGTAACATAGGAAAGCCTGTAAAAAAATAGATTTTGCAAAATAGATAAAGGGAAAAGATAAGGAGCAGATATATTGACAGTAAAAGCTTCGTAGAGACGTTTAGGATAGGTGGTCAGATTAGTAGACGTAACATGACAAAAATTGTGAACTGCATGATGACCAACAACCCTCTCATACATTGTACCATTCGGACAAACAACTGCGAGAGGGATGGGAGTTGGGAAGAAGAAGTAATGATAACCATGGAACAGATGTTGAAAAATGGCCTATGGAACTATATGTCTATAGGGACAAGTTAAGAGAGCATCCTCTGCGTGAACACGAGTAAGGATGACCTCGCACATATTCCCTACAATGGGGCGAAAAATAATAAGGGTAACATCGCAGTGATATCGGTGAAAATACGATGACATGCAGCTACTCAGCGAGTTCCTTGAGGTATACACGGAAAAATCCTTTGCAATCAAATCCAGAGTAGGGGGTAAGTCTAGGATTAGGACAGAGGTGTTAATAGAGAATGGAAAAGGAATGATTTCATAAGCATGAAAGGTGTCCATTGATTTGAAAGGAACATAGATGATGACAGCTTCAAGCGTGAGAACCATTTATAAGATGGGATAATAATGTTCCACAATATCATGGTTAAACAAAGGTTGTAATTTGAAAAATAGTCTGTCCAATGTCAAGCGTCTTGATTAGATCAGCGACAGGAAAAAGAGCAGCAGTTACTATACCCCAGCTGGCATTAACAAGGTTTTGGATGAGGACAGAATTATAGGAAAGCATGGCATCTAGAGCGGATTCTAGAACTTTCAGTGACTGATCTACGAGAACAAAGTCTGTCAATTCAGCTATGCGAACTATTGCATCGTTAAGTACACTACGAAGGTGATTGGTATGGCCAAGGAGATCTTTCAAATGTGATTCCAGACTAGCAATGTGTTTACTGTGCATATTAATGACTCGTCTATTAGTAGTTGCAATGTTGACAAGATGATTGTAGCATTCACGTAAATCTTGTACATCCTCATCCATCGCTGTACCAAAGAGAGTTTGGGAAATTTTACCGAAGGCATTGATCAATCCTCGCTTGTTCCGAGCATGCATTGGGTGTTTACAAAAGTCGTATGTAGCGGTAGCAAGTTTGTTAGAGAGAAAAGTTAAGCGAGTCTTTAGGAGGTTGAGAATAGAAGTGGAATGAGATGGTGTGTCTGTCTGTTCGGCGAGTTCAACTTCCACTCGCCAAACCATCTCCGCTAAGCTTGAAGCAACGCCCCTCAGGACTCCCGGCACTGAGTGAAGAGTGGAGTAAGAATAGTGGACGAACAACGCATCTTCCACTAGGGTCACTGTTCCCAAGGGCGCAACGAGTGCCCCTGGCTTGAGATGTGTTGGAGTAGCCAATGCAGTCCCTATAATGTTCCCCAGAGAAGCAGAAAAAATGCCATTGCTGCAAGAAAGCGTTGCGTTAGGTTCATGACCTGAGATTATAAGAGTGAGTAGGATGACTAGTTGGTGGGATGGCAGTGGTTGGAGGATTATTACTCGGTATGCAAGTGCAACTATCCAAAGCTGGATCAGAAGCCTTAGTTATCTTGAGCCTGTGACTGTGAACCATTTCTACAGTATTGAGAGCTGGGTCAAAAACTGCAAACTTGTTACCATTACCCTCGCTGACAATTAAGCGCGGACCCATGAACTTAGGGAACAATTTGGATTCCCTTGGGGGCGCTTGAACCATCACCATATCTCCTACTCTAAAGGTGATAGGAGTTGCACGCTTGTGTTGTTGCTGCATCATCTCATTCCTAGAAGCAAGCAATTTCTCCCTAACCTTTTTATGTACGTGTGAAAACTCGCAGATGCTGGGAAGAGTAGTCATCTATGTTATAGACAGGCTTAGAGGGACCCGCCAACAAGTCGTATATATGGCAATCTCTTATCTATAAATAAAATTGCCTGCGCCACTAATGGGCGGAAGCTGAACAGCGCTCGCTTCCCATACACTCTACAAGTGTGCCTACAGGCGCTATAGGCCTTACCGTAAAAAAAAAAAAAAAAAAAAAAAAAAAATCTATTCCATAGACTCAGGCATAGAGAATGTAGTGCGGGATTTTCGCAGTTGATTCACATACCGAACCATTAATGCAAGCCGCAACCTGAGGAATCCAGTCTTCCTAGTTGTCATGTAAGCTAGTGACAACATGACGGAGGGCTTCAAGGATTTTACGATTCGCCCTCTCTACCAGGCCATTTGAACTTGGATGGTAAGCTACGGTAAACGTCTGATGTTATACTTAGCGCAGATCTCCGATAGCAAGGCATTTCTGAACTCCATGCCATTATCGCTAAGGAGAACACGTGGAGTAGTGTAAGGACAGAACAAGTGCGTAACTAGCGCATGTGCAATCGTAGGTGCTGTCTTAGCTTTTACCGGGGACAAAACTACAAAACGAGAGAAATGATCTACGCAAACCAAGAGGTACTGGGAGCCTTGGCGACTCTTAGGAAGCTGCAGAAGGTCCATTGCAACTACATCCCATGGTTGTGCAGGTGGTGGGTATTCTAGCATAGGCGCAGGACCAGATGTAACGCCCTTATGCTTAGCACAGCTAACGCAACACAAAACATGATCGATAATGTCTACTCTCATACGAGGCCAATAATATGCACGACGGACGGCAGCCAGGGTTTTGTCATGACCTGGATGTCCAGCTGTAGGGTTATCGTGCATAAGTTGTAGAATGACTGGAACAAAAACTTCTGGAATAACCAAAAGATCTTTGCCTCCATCTTCTTTTGGGCCTCGCCTACGTAAGACATTAGATGGTGATAAAAAGAATTGTGAGAAGGGTACATGTAAGGAGGGCAAAGTGGAAAGATCACCAGATTCCAGAGCATAAATTACTTTCCCCCATGTCTCATGCTTTCGCTGTTCCACGCCGAGTTCCTGGAGAGAAAAATTATGTACTGGGGATGCTTGAGAGACTGCACTCACTGGAATATTCCGTGATAGAGCGTCAGCTACGACATTCGCACGGCCTGGAAGGTACTTGAACTGAGGAGAGTATTCTTGCAATGTAAGATACCAGCGTGCAAGCCTGCCACTAAGATTACGTCCCTTGAAAAGATTTATGACGGCGACGTGATCTGTGAAAACTGTGATTGGGTATCCAAGTATTAGATCTCGGAAATGGGTAAGAGCCCAGATGACAGCTAAAGCTTCCTGATGCATGACTGAGTAGTTTGCTTCCGCAGAGTTAAGAACCCTACTCGCATAAGCAATCACACGATTTTTACCCTTATGTGTCCTCTGAGTCAGCACTGCGCCGAGCCCTAACGAGGATGAGTCTGTGTAGAGTTCAAAAGATAATGAGAAGTCAGGGAATGCTAGAACGGGAGCCTGTGTGAGAGCTGTTTTTAAATCCTGGAAACTATGCTCCTGTACAGCACTCCAATGAAATGAAACGTCCTTCTTGAGTAACTGGTTGAATGGTGATGCAAGTTTAGCAAAATCCTTAATAAAAGGTCTGTAGTAACCTGCTAAACCTAAGAATGATCTCACATTCTCGATGGTTCTTGGTTGTGGAAATTTTTTGACTGCGGACACTTTATCGTCCATTGTGTGGATTCCCTCACTATCGACAACGTGCCCTAAAAATGGGTCCCTGTATTGTAGATGAGCTTTCCCAGCCTGTCTCCATCCTAAAATAGATGACCATTTCTATCTCTTTTTTTTCTATTGACACTCCCTTTTTCAACTCTATACACCTGTGGACAAGTTTTTGAATGGGAATAGACTCCAGCATGCTCTCCCCCATAACTATAGTTGGTAGGTACAATAGTGTTAGGAGCTTTCTCATGGACAGCCATCCTCCACTGATGCTCAGCTACCTCTCTCTCTCTCTCTCTCTCTCTCTCTCTCTCTCTCTCTCTCTCTCTCTCTCTCTCTCTCTCTCTCTCTCTCTCTCTCTCTCTCTCTCTCTCTCTCTCTCTCTCACAACTGTGAAGTCACTCTGATATGATTTATATTTTAGAGGGAGTGAAAGGGAGAGGCCAGGAGAATGGAAGAGAGAAGAAAGGTTGACTGTGTGACCTTGCAGTCTTTGCTTATCTATGTGAGGTTACTTTAGTAACAGGGCTGGGCTATATTTTAGCTGCAGATTAATGGATTATTTCTTATTGCACAGGAAAACTTTTGAATTATTCCCACATTTAATTTTTTCACATAAAATCTGTTGTTGCCAGTTCATGCCATCATAGTACTTAAACGTTGAAAATCCAGTATTTTGTATTAGCAGCAGAATTATATTTTTTCCCTCTTATAAACTGAGAAAACAAAATATCAATTAACCCTTTTTTCTTTTCTGCCATAGGTGAAGAGATACAGCAAGGTGGTGGTGGTGGGGGATGCTCGCATGAGTCTCCTTGCCACTAATGACATCAAGGAGCAACTACATGAGGTCACACAGGTAATTTTGATTCCAAACCTGACCCTGAATGGCATCATAGAGGTGGTGCAGAGAGAGGTGGTGAAGGAAGAGTGTCCCAGAGGTATCCTTCTGTTGTGCCTTGCAGGGCTGCATGGCACTCTGGTAGAGTGTCAGGTGCCAAAGGAGTGCAAGATTGCAGGTCACTCAGACATGCAAGAGATGGTTCCAGCCACAAAGGGCGACTCCCTGGATCCTGGGTTCCCTAAGCAACTGGCCAGCCTGAAGAGAAAGCTTCAAGACACACTGGGAAGAGGCTCTAGTGTGCTGTTCTTTCCTGTTCTGCCCGTTGATATGACCAACTTTAATGAGATAGCAGCAAAGCATCACTTTGATGCCACTGGACACAAACTTGAGCACCTCTCTCAAGCTGGTAGCCTCCACTATCAGCTGTTACAACAGTACAAGAAAGCTGTTGAAGAGGTCAATGGGTCGTCTGTCACATATGTTAGACTTGTGCGTTTTGAGTTTAGTTCCAGAGGATCTTGCAGGAAGTTTACGGATGAGCTTCTACAGGATGGATTCAGTCCTACACTGGACCTGGTAGAAAGATTCATTGTTCCACAGCTACAACATGCCATCAGCATGTCCAACTCCCTCAGGTTCCAGCAGGTGGCATTAGTGGGGGATGCATGTCTGGCACAGGTGGTCAAGGTGCAACAGCAGAAGGGTGTGGAGCCATGCTCTTTTATCCTTCAAGAGGAACCTGGGCTTAGGAGCCTCATCCCTGATAGCCCTACAGTAAAACAGCTCTCAGGGATGAGCAATGCTCTGATCTTTCTCTCCATCACCCTCAAGGACCTTGCCATCCCTAAAGGAGAATCTGATGGAAAAAAGACACATTGCTTCCTCCCTCATGATCCTTCTAAGGCATTTGACAGCTTCCTACAGGAGGCACTGAGGGTAGATCAGATGCTGGGCTCACTAACTCATCACTGTACCATTATCACCACCCCTGTGTTAATATTGAATCACCAGATCCTCATGAAAGACAAGGCAAGGAAGACATCATCCTGTGAAAAGTGCACTAAGACATCAAAATTAGTCACTATTGCAATAGAACAGGTCTGTAAGATATTGAACCAAAAAAATGGCCTGCCAGTGTGGAACCTTAACCCTGCACTGCTGACGAACAAAGATGACTCCAGCAGCTCTCATCAGCACTCTAAGCTCAATTCCAAGATGTTACAAAAGGCAGCAAGCACCTGGGAATGCTTTCTCAATTGCTCACAAACATGTATTAGAGTAATGCCAAAGGCTACTATTACCTCTGTCCTCCAGGACCAAAAATTGCTGACATTGGTGGTACCTAAAACCAGAGAGACCTCTAGGACCCACTGTAACAAAAAAGAAACCCAAAGTAGTCACAGCAGACACAGGGCACAAACCCATTGTAGTCACAATACAGACAAGGAACAGACTCACAGTAGGAATAGCAGAGACAAAAAACAGACTCACAGCAGGAGCAACAGAAACAAGAGAGTGAGTCACAGTGACAGTGGTAGAAATAAGGATCAGATTCACAATAGCAACAGAAACAAGGAACAGCTTCACAACAGTAGTAGCAGAGATAAGAAACAGACTCATAACAAAGATAGAAAATTAAAGGACACCCACAGCAAATATGAAGAACAGAAAATGAAAAGTCCTGATGCCTTAGCTCTCACTGCTCTAGATGACATAACTTCTGCTTCATCTCCTAGTAGGCACAGTAATGGGGATCTGGATAGCATCTCTACTGGGAACCTGAACTTTTCACCATCCCCACATCCATCTATTATCAACAGCCCAGAAGATTTTGTTGATTCCTTCAGTGATGAATCTTATAAAGACAGACAGATTAATTCTCAGACTCTGACTTGTTCTCCAGATTCCTGGAAATGCTCTTCCACACATGAGGCCACTCCCTTAAGAAATCCAAGAATGAGACTGTGGTCTGCAAATAGCAGAGATAAACCTCTAAGTCCTCAGAGATTTCAGTATACAGAATTAGATGAGCCAGGACACTCCTTGTATCAACAGAGAAGGTATTCACTTTCCAGAAGTAGAGAAAGAGACCATTCCAACCATACATATACCAGTCCTGATCCACATATCAAAAGAGTCAGTAATAAGAGCTGTAGCCCAAGGGAGGAACTGTGTGGAAGAAGATCCAGAAGTGCCTCTCATAATAGGTTGCCTCTCAGTCCTAGCAGGAAACTTATGTACAGACAATCCTTCAGCAGGTCTTTATCACCTCAGCGTTACAGATCTGTGTCTAGAGGCGCATCCTTTTCAAGAGGGAGAAGATCCACTTCCAGAGCCAAAAGATCCATTTCCAAAGGTAGAAGACCTGTTTCTAGATGTAAAAGATCCATTTCTAGGGATAGAAAGTCAGTTCCTAGGAGCAGGAGATCCTTTTCTAGAGGCAAGAGATCAATTTCTAGAAAAAGGTCCATTTCCAGAAGTAGTAGATCAAATTCAATGATGAGGTCTATTTACAGAAAGAGGTCATTATCTAGAGGCAATATGTCTATATCCTTAGGAAGGCAATCTATGTCAAGAAGTATAAGATCCATTTCCAGAGGTAGAAGATCCATTTCCAGAGGCAGAAGATCCATTTCCAGAGGCAGAAGATCCATTTCCAGAGGTGGAAGATCCCTTTCCAGAGGCAGAAGATCCCTTTCCAGAGGCAGAAGATCCATTTCCAGAGGCAGACGATCCATCTCCAGAAACAAGAAATCTATTCCATTAGGAAGATCCTTTTCCAGAAGCAGAAGATCCATTTCAAAGAACAGACAATCCTTTTCTAGATGTCGAAAATCTGTTTCCAGAGGTAGAAGGTCTATTTCCAGAAATAGAAGATCTATATCTAGAAGCAAAAGGTCCATATCTAGGAGTAAGCGATCTGTTTCCAGAAGTAGAAGATCCATTTCTAGAGACAGAAGATATATCTTCACTGGCAAAAGATCCATTTCCATAAGCAGGTCTGTTTCCCGAAGTAGAACATCCATATCCAGAGGCAAGAGGTCTTTGTCAAGGGGCAGGAGGAACAGGAGCACAAGTAGAAGCAGAAGCAGAAGCAATATATCTAGAAGCAGAAGGTCCATATCTAGGAGTAGACGATCTGTTTCCAGAAGTAGAAGATCTATTTCTAGAGACAGAAGATATATCTTCACAGGCAAAAGATCCATTTCCATAAGCAGGTCTGTTTCCAGAAGTAGAACATCCATTTCCAGAGGAAAGAGGTCTTTGTCAAGAGGCAGCAGGAGCAGGAGCACAAGCAGAAGCAGAGGCAGAAGCAGAGCCTGCAGCATAGAGCAATATAGCTCAGTCAGGTAAGCATCTACTTCCATTACTTGCTACCACCTCCCCAGGTTGGACTCCTCTCTTGATGACAACCCCAAATTTCTTGACACCTCCCTCAACTTTTTCTACATTTATTTCTGCAACTTTTTCAGTCTTAGATCTAATTTTCAATCTGTGGAACACCACCTGTCCTCTACTAAACCTCATCTTCTTTTCCTCACCGAAACACAGCTGTCTGAGGCAATTGACAGTAGCTCCTTCTCTGTTCCCTTCTACTTTCTCAATTCTGATTATCATTCCAAAGCTGGATGCTGCGTCTATGTGCACAATAACTTAACTGGCTCTCGTGCCCACGCTCTCGAATCTTCTGAGTTTTTCCACCATCTTGCTTCAACTCAATAGTCACTCTCTAACTAAATTCATCTGTGCTATCTATCTCTCCCAACTTACAAAGTGGAGCAAATTCTTTCCCTCTACCCTTTCACAGAGATCTTAATTTTAGGAGATTTCAATGTTCACCACCAGGATGTATTTTTCCTCATCAGTGGGCTTTGGATATGGAAAAGGCCACGTGCTGCATACATGTTTAATGACACGTGGCCTTTTCCATACTCAGGACTGATTGACAAAATAATCCAACAACATTGGCCTTCATACGACTAGAAACTCCCAAAGCCCACCAATGAGCAAAAATACATCCTGTGCCCCACAAAACAACAACACTGACATCCAATACAGCTTGGCACTCCTAAAGCCTCACGGCCAGCAAGATACATCCTGTGTCCCACACAATAACCGCCATGTTAGGTCCCAGTAAAGTTTCAAGCAGACTTAGAAGAGAACAAGCGACATATGAAAAACACTAGACCCCAATGTGATGGCTGCACCAGGACAACTGACGCGGCTGCGGAGAAACCAACCCACGTCAGCCACCTTCACAAACACGCAGTGCCAAGTGCAAACCCAAATTACCCATGAGCATTATGTAGTTCAACCAAACATCTTATAATTGTTCCACTTTCGACAACATTGACAAAACAGTCTCTTTGTTCCTTCTTGATAAGGTCCCATTCTGTGTATTTCTTCTACTTCCTCTTCTAAGTTCTGCCTATCTTCGTCGTTTAGATTTTTTAGTAGGTCTTTAACTGATTCATTTCTTCTTTTTCTCTTCTTGGTCTATATTTTACATTTTTTTCTTTGAGTCCAAATATGATTACACTTTTTTTTCTGCAATTTCCCTAACTAGATTTTCTTTTTTCTTGAAGACTCCTATCATTTTGTTTGTCATATTTTCATCTCTTTCTTTTAGTTGTGCTTGAGTCACCTCCTTAAAATCATCTTTATCTTTCTTATCTTGGACTCTCCATGCTTGTACTTCTTTTTTAATCACATTCTGTACTCTTTCCTCTTCTTTGTTTACTAAATCTTTCAGCTTCTCTTTTCCTTTCTGAGCTTTACCGAGTCCTTCTTCCATCTGTTTCTTGTAGTTAGCTACTTCCTTTTTCAGTTCTTCGTTTTCCGTTCTTAGTTTAGCTTCGATTTCTTCCACATTTTATATTCTTTCTCTCAGTTTTTGAAACTCTTTTACCTGTTATTCATTCTCTTTCATTCCCATACTCTCCTTTATTCATTTATCTAATTTATGTTCAATAATCAACACTCTCTTAAATAGTGAAGTATTTGCCGTATCAAAACCTTTGAAAGCGCTTACTCCCTCATCAACATATTCATCTTCTGTTTTCATTCTTTCCGTAGTCTCATACCTGCAATTAGATGAAATCTCTTCCTTACTCATGATTCTCTAACACTTGATTTCATGAAAACGAGTCTACACTACTCGCCCAGGCCACTGCAAACACTGAACAATAGGTAGTGAAGATTAGCTGATTCTCGGAGCGACGGCACTACATCCTTCCTCGACCGCGTCTCGTGTGTGTGTGTGTGTATTTACCTATGTAGTTGTTGTATTTACCTAGTTGTAGTTTTACAGGGCCTGGGCTTTATGCTCATGTGGCCCCGTCTCCATATCTACACTTATCCAATTTTTCTTTAAAACTATGCACACTCGTTGCTGACACCACTTCTTCACTCAAACTGTTCCACGTCTCAACACATCTTTGTGGGAAACTATATTTTTTAACATCTCTCAGACATCTTCCCTTTCTCAGCTTTTTACTATGTGATCTTGTGCTTCGAATGTCATATTCTTCTCTCAGGATCAGTTTCTCATTATCCACTTGGTCCATCCTGTTGATCAATTTATAAACTTGTGTCAGATCCCTTCTTTCTCTTCTCTGCTCCAGGGTTGGTAGATCCATAACCTTTAGTCTCTCCTCATATGTCATCCCTTCAAATTCTGGAACCATTCTTGTAGCCATTTCTTGTAGTCTCTCCAACTTCCAATCTGGGTCCTATTGTAGTACTTATCAATTTCTTCATCATTTCTTTGTCCATGTAGTGAAATGCTAATCCAATATTCATTAGCAAATTATATTTCTCTCTGAAAATTCTATCAATATGGCTTACCTGTTGATTATTTTCTTCCATCGTCACTCCTAAGTCCTTTTCCTGTTTTACTCTCTCCAGTTCTACTCCATCTCCCATCTTATAGATTCCCACGGGTCGTCTTTCACTTTTTCCCATTTCCATGACATGGCTTTTGTCCACATTGAATTCCATTTCCCACTTTTTACTCCATTCCCAGATCTTATTTAAGTCTTCCTGCAGTATTTCACAATCTTCTTTTTGCTTTATAACTCTGCACAGTTTCGTATCATCCACAAACAGATTTATGTAGCTGTTCACTCCTGGCATGTCATGTGTGTATTTATTTACCTAGGTGTAGTTTTACAGGGCCTGGGCTTTATGCTCGTGTGGCCCCGTCTCCATATCTACACTTATCCAATCTTACTTTAAAAGTATGCACACTCGTGTGTGTGTGTGTGTGTTTCTGCATGACCACCAAACATCCTCCCTCACTCCCTCTCTCTTGCTTCCATGTGTTGCTGTGACATTGCCTCTGCCTCCTCAACTACCACCTCATCTACTGATCTTTATTTTACAGTTACATCATACTACCATTTCATATCTATATGGTTGCAATGTAAATTATATTTGAGGAGAGGTAGTCATTTCAGTCTGAGTACAGGGATTTCTTGACTTGTGTTTGTTAAGGATATGCAATTTTGGAAGTGAAAAAAATATCTTATTATTTTTTTCATATTACAGAGATTATTAAGAATAATATGATGTCAAGAAAATCATGTTGTACAGCTGATTTACTTTCATGAGGCAGCCACCAAGTGATCTCCCAATGTGCTACCACACACACACACACACACACACACACACACAGGGAGCCTTTGAAAAAAAATGAAGAGAGGACAGAAGAAGAGAAGAAAGAGTTTTTCTGGAGAATCTTGGATATGAGACTGAGGAAGTGGTTCATAACCCAGAAAAGTACAGCAAGAAAGGACTAAAGAAACTTACATATGAGCGAAATGTAATGTATTCCAACATAAATGGAGTGATATCGGGGATTTTAGAACTCAACGATTACTTGAGGGACAAGAACCCAGATATTGTGGGTCTTACTGAAACAAAACTGAGAGAGGAGAAGACCTGATGAAGGTTGGAGAAGGAAATATAACGTTTGGAAAAGAAATAGAGTAGGTAAGATGGGAGGAGGAGTGATGTTGCTGGTTAAAAAGATATAAAGGTGGATCAAGTGAAAAAGGTATGGGAAAGGCAGAAGTGCTAAAGATCAGAGCAGAAACTAATGAAGGAAAAAGAGGCACTACATAGTGGTGTACGTACCACCTAAGACAAATGCATGGTCAGTACAGGAATATGAAGAAATGATAAGTGATACAGGAACATGTCTGGAAGAAATGTTGGGTGGCTGTGAACGAACTATAATGATGGGAGATTTTAATTGTAAAGAGGTGTGTTGGGAGGACTGGTCAATGGAAGGATCAGAGACAACATGGGAAATACACTATTGACACTGGCAATGGAAAATGTGTTAACTCAGTGGGTCAAAGAAGATACTAGGTTTGGAGGAGAGGGAGCATCGTCAAGACTGGACTTGGTCTTTAGTACAGAGCCAATGGTCATTGAGGAGATGAGGGTGGAGTGCCCTTTAGCAAAGAGTGATCATGCAGTTTTGGAGTTCAAGGTGATAGACGAAGAGAAATCTAGAAGAAATGAAGAATATAAAGTGGGAAGATGGAATTATGCCAAGACAGATTTTGGAAACCTAAAGAAATTCTTTCAAGAGACAAATTGGATGAAATTCAAGAGTGCTAAGGAGCAAATGAAAAGTGGAAGGAATTTATAAAAATATACAAAGAAGGTGAGAAAAATTTGTACCAATAAGACAACATAGAGAAGTTGGAAAGCAGGACTGGTTTAACGATAGATGTGAAAAGGCTAGAACAAGAAAAGAGGATGCATGGAAGAGGTGGAGAAGGAAAAGACGGATTAAGCAGTGGGAAAGTTACAAAAGAGCAAGAAATGAATATGTGTTGATTAGAAGAGAAGAAAGAAAGAAACAAGAAAAGGATATAATTGATAAATGTAAAGACCAACCAAGGCTTTTTTACAGACATGTGAACAACAACATCAAAAATAGAGAAAGTATTGAAAGTTTAGAAGTAAATGGAGTATACAGTGAAGATCCCAGGGAAATGGCAGAGGCTATGAATGGATGCTTTCGGAAGGTATTCACAAAGGAGACTGCTTTTGACAAACCACTGGTAATGGAACAGAAAGGGATTATGAAGGAGTTTCAAGTAACGGTGGAGGAGATCAAGAACATGATGGGGAGTTTAGAAGTGAGAAAAGCTGTGGGACCTGATGGGGTATCAGGATGGATTTTAAGAGAATGCAGGGAGCAATTGGCAGAAAAAGTTTGTGAAGTAATTGATGCCTCATTAAGGGAAGGCGTAGTGCCCCAAGACTGGAAAAGAGCTAACATTGTCCCAATCTATAAATCAGGTAACAAGAGAGACCCATTGAACTATAGACCAGTGTCACTTACAAGTGTGGTAGCTAAGATGTGTGAGAGGGTGGTGAAGACTAGATGGACAGACTTCTTGGAGAAAAATGACATACTTTGTGAGTGTCAATTTGGTTTTAGGAAAGGGCGTTCATGCACGACAAACCTGATATGTTACTATTCGAGGGTGATAGATGTAATACAGGAAAGAGATGGTTGGGCTGATGGAATATATCTGGATTTAAAAAAGGCCTTTGATAAGGTACCACACCAGAGACTGATCTGGAAACTTGAAATGGTAGGAGGAGTGCATGGCAGTTTACTAAAATGGATGGAAGACTTTTGGTAGGAAGAGAAATGAGAACAATAATTAAGGACAGACCATCAGAATGGGGATTGGTGGAGAGTGGAGTTCCACAGGGATCAGTGTTGGCACCAGTAATGTTCGCAGTCTACATAAATGACATGGTGGATGGGGTGTCCAGTTATGTGAGCCTATTTGCAGACGATGCAAAATTGTTACGAAAAGTGAGATGTGACAAAGATTGCGAACTACTCCAGGAAGACTTGGACAGAATATGGAAATGGAGCTGTACATGGCAAATGGAGTTCAACACGACAAAATGCAAGAAAATAGAGTTTGGCAAGAGTGAAAGAAGAATCAGGAGTATGTACAAGATAGGAAATGAAGACATAAAACCAGTCATGAAGAAAAAGACCTTGGGGTGACAATTACCAATGACCTATCGCCAGAGAGACATATAAACAAAATAATTGGAGAAGTATTGAACTTATTGAGGAACATAAGAGTGGCGTTCGTATATCTAGATGAAGAAATGATGAAGAAAATAATTACTGCAATGATAAGACCGAGGCTTGAATATGCAACAATACAGTGGGCTCGAACTTAAAGAAACACATAAGGAAACTAGAGAAAGTACAGAGGGCTGCAACGAAAATGGTGCCTGACTTAAGAGATTTGACTTATGAAGACAGACTGAAAAGAATGCAACTTCCAACCCTGGAAAACAGAAGAGAAAGGGGAGACCTGATAGCAATATACAGAGTGATGATTGGCATGGAAAAAATGGATAGGGAAGATCTGTGTATGTGGAATGGAAGAATGTCGAGAGGGCATGGGAAAAACTAAAATGGCCACTTATAGGAGAGATGTGAAAAAATATAGCTTCCCTCATAGAAGGGTGGAAGCATGGAATAGTTTAGACGTGGAAGTGGTCAACGCAAGGAATATTCATGATTTTAAGAAAAAGCTGGACATTAATAGATATGGAGACGGGACAACACGAGCATAGCTCTTTTCCCGTATGTTACAATTAGGTAAATACAATTAGGTAAATACACACACACACACACACACACACACACACACACACACACACACACACACACACACACTAGATTGGAATATGCAGGAGTTGTGTGGACTCCCCATAAAAAGAAACACATAAGAAAATTAGAGACTACAAAAATGGCTACAAGAATGGTTCCAGAATTTAAAGGGATGGCATATGAGGAGAGACTAAAGGCAATGGATCTACCAACCTTGGAGCAGAGAAGAGAGAGAGGGGATCTGATACAAGTTTATAAATTGATTAACGGAATGGATGAAGTGGAGAATGAGAAACTGATCCTGAGAGAAGAATATGACTTTAGAAGCACAAGATCGCATAGTAAGAAACTAAGGAAGGGACGATGTCTGAGAGATGTTAAAAATTTAGTTTCCAAAGATGTGTTGAGACTTGGAACAGTTTGAGTGAGGAAGTGGTATCAGCAAAGTGTACATAGTTTTAAAGAAAAATTGGATAAGTGTAGATATGGAGACGGGACCACACGAGCATAAAGCCCAGGCCCTGTAAAACTACAACTAGGTAAATACACACACACACACACACACACACACACACACACACACACACACACACACACACACCAGACAGCGAGACACACATGAGAGGAAGGAAGGACGCAATACCGTCGCTCCCGAGAATCAGCTGATCTTCACTACCTTTGTTTGGGTTTACAGTGGCCTGGGCGATAAGTGTGGACTCATTTTTTTCATGAATACAGTGTTAAATAATAATGAGTGAGAAAGAGATTCCATCTAAATGCAGGTATGTGACAAGGAAAGAATGAAAGCTGATGATGACAATGTTGGTGAGGGAGAAAGAGAATTTGAAGGCTTTGATACGGCACAAACTTCACTATTTGATAGAGTCTTGACTATCGAACGAAATTAGATAAATTGATAAAGGAGAGTATGGGAATGAAAGAGAATGAAGAACAGGATAAAGAGCTCCAGAAATTGAAAGAAAGGATAAAAGAGTGGAAGAAAACGAAACTAGGCTAAGAACCGAAAATGAAGAATTAAAAGTCCAAATAGCGAACTACAAGAAATTGATGGAAGAAGGACTCGGTAAAGCCGAGAAAGAAAAGAGAAGCTAAAAGATCTAGTTAACAAAGAAGAAGAAAGAGTACAAGACGTGATTAAAAAGAAGTACAAGCATGGAGAATCCAAGATAAGAAAGACAAGGAATCATTTCAAGAAGTATTTCAAGAACAGTTAAAAGAAAGAGATGAAAATATGACAAGCAAAATGATAGGAGTCCTCAAGAAAAAGAAAATTTAGTAAGAGAAATTGCAGAAAAAAGAAGAGTGTAATTATTTTTGGACTGAAAGAAAAAAATGTTAAATATAGACCAAGAAGGGAAAAAGACGAAATGAAATCAGTAAAAGACCTACTAAAACATCTGAATGACGAGGATAGACAGAATTTAGAAGAGGAAGTAGAAGAAATCCATAGAATGGGACCATATCAAGAAGGAACAGTGAGACCAATTAAGATATTACTAAAATCACAAGCAGTAGCAGAAGAAGTACTATATAGAAAAACGAAACTCAGAAGGTTGCAAAGATATATATATATAAAGAAAAATAGAAACGAGGAGGAAAGGAAGAGACACAATGAACTGGTGGCAGAAGCAAGAGAAAAAAATAATGAAAGGTCAGAGGAGGAGAAGAAGGCATTTTTTTGGAGAATTATAAGAGACAGGATAAGGAAATGGTATATGAAAGAGAAAGAAGAGAAAAGAATGGAGCAAGTTTAACTAAAAATGATAAGAACAAGAGATTAATAATGATGTATACAAACATAGATGGGATTTTATCTAGTAAATTAGAATTAAGAGATTACATAAAGAAAGAAGAACCAGATATTGTATGCCTGGTGGAAACAAAGTTAAATGAGGCAATAAAATAGACATAGATAAAAGGTATAATATATGGAGGAGAGACAGAGTGGGTAAAGGAGGAGGAGGAGTCATGATGATGTTAAGGAAGGAGATAGTGGTAAATCAAGTGGAGTTTGGGAAGGAAAATCAGAAATACTGTATGTTAAGATGCATATTAACAAAAGGAGTTAACAATCATTGGAACATATGTGCCACCAAAACAAACTCATGGACTAACCAAGAATATAGAGACATGATAGATGACACAATAAGGAGTCTTACAAGAATCATTAAGGAAAGGAGAAAAGTGATATTGGTAGGAGATTTCAACTGTAAGGAGGTAGACTGGGAAAATTATGAAAGTGGTATGGGGAAGATGCCTGGGAGATAGATTCCTGAACCTAATGATAGATAATTTGATGGTCCAAAGAGTAAAGGAAAACACAAGATTCAGAGGAAACGATGAGCCGGCAAGATTAGACCTAGTTTTACAAGGGATATACCAATTAACGATGATATAAGATACAAGTGCCCATTGGGAAAGAGTGACCATGTAATATTAGAGATGGATATAGAAGAAGGAAAGGAAGATAGAGATGAATCATACAAAGGAGACCGATTAAATTACAGAAAGGCTGATATTGAGAATCTCAAGAACTATTTTAAAACGTAAACTGGGAGGAGATGGAAAACTCATTAACGGTTCAAGAGAAATATAACTTATTTTTGGAAATATACAAAACTGGGGTCAGGAATATGTTCAAAATATAGACCTAAAGAAGAAGGAAAGAAAGATTGGTTTAATGCAAGATGTGCTAGGGCAAAGGAGAAACGAGATGGAGCATGGAAAAGGTGGAGAAGAAACAGAAATCCAGAAAATAAGGAAAACTTCAAAACAGCAAGAAATGAATATGCTAAGGTGAGAAAGGAAGAAGAAAAGAACTATGAAAAGGACATTGTCGAAAAATGTAAGGAACAACCAAAATTGTTCTACAGATTCATAAATGGAAAAATAAGACAAAAAGAAACAATAGAAAGGTTAAAAGGAGAAAACAGAATGGTGGAAGACCCAAAAGTATGGCAGAACTGTTAAATAGTAAATTTCATGAGGTCTTTACTAAGGAATCCAAATTTGAAAGACCACAGGGTAATAGAGACTGTCTATATGAAAGAGATTAAAGTAACCAAGCTTGAAATAAAAAGTTGATGATGGAATTGGATGAGGAAAAGGCAATGGGACGGATGAAGTCTCAGGCAGAATACTGAAAGAATGTAGGGAAGAACTAGCAAGTCCAATATACAACATCATAAAATGCTCAATAGAAAATGGAACAGTGCCAGTGGAGTGGAAAAGAGCTGAGGTGGTTCCCATATATAAGAGCGGAAGGAAGGAAGAACCTTTAAATTACAGACCGGTATCACTAACTAGTGTAATATGCAAGATGTGTGAAAAAATAATAAAGAAACAATGGATCGAGTTTCTTTAAGACAACAAAATATTATCAAATAGCCAATTTGGTTTTAGAAAAGATCGGTCATGTGTGACAAATTTATTGAGTTTCTACTCTAGAATAGTTGATAAAGTACAAGAGAGAGAGGGATGGGTTGACTGTATTTATTTAGATCTAAAAAAGGCTTTTGATAAAGTGCCACATGAAAGATTACTATGGAAGTTAGAGAAGGGTGGCTTAAAAGGAAGCACATTGAGATGGATGAAGAATTACTTAAGGGGGAGAGAAATAAGGACGATAGTTAAAGATATGAAGTCCAAGTGGAGAACAGTAGACAGCGGAGTGCCACAGGGGTCAGTATTGGCACCAATACTTTTTCTCGTATATATAAATGACATGCCAGAGGAGTGAACAGCTACATAAATCTGTTTGGACGATGCGAAACTGTGCAGAGTCATTAAACAAAAGAGGATTGTGAAATACTACAGGAAGACTTAAACAAGATCTGGAAATGGAGCAAAAATGGGAGATGGAATTCAATGTGGACAAAAGCCATGTCATGGAAATGGGAAAAAGTGAAAGACGACCAGTGGGAATCTATAAGATGGGAGATGGAGTAGAACTAGAAAAAGTAAAAAGGAAAAGGACTTGGGAGTGACAATGGAAGAAAATAATCAACCGGTAAGCCATATTGATAGAATTTTCAGAGAGACGTATAATTTGCTAAGGAATATTGGAGTAGCATTTCACTATATGGACAAGGAAATGATGAAGAAATTGATAAGTACTAAAATAAGACCTAGATTGGAATATGCAGGAGTTGTGTGGACTCCCATAAAAGAAACACATAAGAAAATTAGAGACTACAAAAATGGCTACAAGAATGGTTCCAGAATTTAAAGGGATGGCATATGAGGAGAGACTAAAGGCAATGGATCTACCAACCTTGGAGCAGAGAAGAGAGAGGGATCTGATACAAGTTTATAAATTGATTAACGGAATGGATGAAGTGGATAATGAGAAACTGATCCTGAGAGAAGAATATGACTTTAGAAGCACAAGATCGCATAGTAAGAAACTAAGGAAGGGACGATGTCTGAGAGATGTTAAAAAATTTAGTTTGCCGCAAAGATGTGTTGAGACTTGGAACAGTTTGAGTGAGGAAGTGGTATCAGCAAAGAGTGTACATAGTTTTAAAGAGAAATTGGATAAGTGTAGATATGGAGACGGGACCACACGAGCATAAACCCCAGGCCCTGTAAAACTACAACTAGGTAAATACAACTAGGTAAATACACACACACACACACTATCATTTCATATCTATAGATAGAGTACAAGAGAGAGAGGGATGGGTTGACTGTATTTATTTGGATTTAAAAAAGGCGTTTGACAAAGTGCCACATGCAAGATTACTATGGAAGTTAGAGGAGAAGGGTGGCTTGAAAGGAAGCACATTGAGATGGATAGAAAATTATTTGAGGGGGAGAGAAATAAGGACGATAGTTAAAGATATGAAGTCCAAGTGGAGAGCAGTAGAAAGCGGAGTGCCACAAGGGTCAGTATTGGCACCAATACTTTTCCTCATTTATATTAACGACATACCAGAAGGAGTGAACAGCTACATAAATCTGTTTGCAGATGATACGAAACTGTGCAGAGTTATAAAGCAAAAAGAGGATTGTGAAATACTGCAAGAAGACCTAAATAAGATGGGAATGAAGCAAAAAGTGGGAAATGGAATTCAATGTGAACAAAAGCCATGTCATGGAAATGGGAAAGAGTGAAAGACAACCCGTGGGAATCTATAAGATGGGAGATGGAGTAGAACTGGAGAAAGTAAAAAAGGAAAAGGACTTAGGAGTGACGATGAAAGAAAACAATCAACCAGTAGGCCATATTGATAGAATTTTTAGAGAAACATATAATTTGCTAAGGAATATTGGAGTAGCATTTCACTACATGAACAAAGAAATGATGAAGAAATTGATAAATACTATAATAAGACCCAGATTGGAATATGCAGGAGTAGTGGACCCCTCATAAAAAGAAACACATAAGGAAATTGGAGAGACTACAAAAAATGGCTACAAGAATGGTTCCAGAATTTGAAGGGATGACATATGAGGAGAGACTAAAGGCTATGGATCTACCAACCCTGGAACAAAGAAGGAGAGAGGAGACCTGATACAAGTTTTAAATTGATCAACGGAATGGACCAAGTGGATAATGAGAAACTGATCCTGAGAGAAGAATATGACATCCGAAGCACAAGATCGCATAGTAAAAAGCTGAGAAAAGGAAGATGTCTGAGAGATGTTAAAAAATATAGTTTCCCGCAAAGATGTATTGAGACGTGGAACAGTTTAAATGAAGAAGTAGTGTCTGCAATGAGTCTGCATACTTTTAAAGTAAGATTGGATAAGTGTAGATATGGAGACGGGGCCACACGAGCATAAAGCCCAGGCCCTGTAAAACTACAACTAGGTAAATACACACACACACACATTGAAGAAATTGATAAGTACTAAAATAAGACCCAGATTGGAATATGCAGGAGTAGTGTGGACTCTTTATAAAAAGAAACACATAAGGAAGTCGGAGAGACTACAAAAAATGGCTACAAGAATGGTTCCAGAATTTAAAGGGATGACATATGAGGAGAGACTAAAGGCTATGGATCTACCAACCCTGGAACAGAGAAGGAAGAGGGGATCTGATACAAGTTTAAGAATTGATCACTGGAATAGACCAAGTGGATAATGAGAAACTGATCCTGAGAGAATATGACATTCGAAGCACAAGATCGCATAGTAAAAAGCTGAGAAAGGGAAGATGTCTGAGAGATGTTAGAAAATATAGTTTCCCACAAAGATGTGTTGAGACGTGGAACTGTTTGAGTGAAAAAGTGATGTCAGCAATGAGTGTGCATAGTTTTAAAGAAAAATTGGATAAGTGTAGATATGGAGACAGGGCCACATGAGCATAAAGCCCAGGCCCTGTAAAACTACAACTAGGTAAATACACATGGCTTCTGTAAAGGCATTTATTTTGGTAAATGATATACATTTTGAGAGATAAAGTGTGGTTGTGACTCTCTCTCTCTCTCTCTCTCTCTCTCTCTCTCTCTCTCTCTCTCTCTCTCTCTCTCTCTCTCTCTCTCTCTCTCTCTCTCTCTCTCTCTCTCTCTCTCTCTCTCCTTATGTGTTCATGATACTGAGCTGCACAATTATTTCATAATCTTCATATATCCATCATCTGTGCTTATATTCTTGTTGATTTTTTTTATGCAAGAATAGGAAAAAGGATTGAATGAAAGTACTGGTTAACTCTTATATCAGAGAGATGACCTGAACAGAGGTGAAAGGAAAAAGAAAGTTTTGTGCAGCAAGGCCACGGGAGGAGGAGGAGGAGGAGGAGGAGGAGGAGGAGGAGGAGGCCTGTAATTAGCAAGATCAGAAGCATGAAAATAGTTGTAGCGGATAGTAAGAGGTGCAGCATTGTGGCAGTGAGGAAAAAAGGCTACGGACAGTCAGTCAGAGAAGAGTTGGTAAGACGAAAAGCTCTTGATTCCACCTTATCTAGGAAAGTAGTATGAGTGCAACCCCCATACATGTGAAGAATACTCCATACATGGGGGGTGAAAACAAACTTGCCATGACGACTCAGAACACCTAACTTTATATAAACAGTTTTAGCTAGAGAAGAGATGTGAAGTTTCCAGTGTAGATTATAGATAAAGGACAGACTGAGGATATTTAGTATAGAAGAGGGTGATAGTTGAGTGTCATTGAAGAAAAGGGAATTGTTGTCCAGAAGTTGTGTCGAGTTGATAGATAGAGGAAATGAATTTTTGAGGCATTGAATACTATTAAGTTTTCTCTGCCCTAATCATAAATTTTAGATAAAAAAACAGGTGTTGTGTAGCATCCCTACATGATCTGTTTACTTCCTTAAGGGTTAGTAAACAGATCATGCAGAGATGCCACAGAATGCTTGACTTCTGATCTCTTTAAAAGATCTGATTGAGGCAGAGTAGCCATCTTAGTTTAGTGTCAATATAATGTGGATTATAATGAGAGTTACTACTAAAGTAATTTGTATTTATTTTTATAACTCATTCTTATATGTTTTATTTATGTAACACATTTTATTACTTTAGGCAATAACTATTTACATATGATAATTCATGTTTTTTTGGTGTTTTAGGAGGTGCACATATGAAGACCTTGGAACACATTGTCATCTTTTCTATTTAATCCTAAGTCTGCTATATGATTGTTCACTGTATGATTGGATTTTTCAGGAACATAACCAAATCATATATCAGGGAATATCTGTATTGTTCAATACCTCAAAAACCCAATTTTTCCATCTATCTTCTCAACACAATCTTCCAGACAACTATGCCCTCTTCTTTAATGACACTCAACTTCCCCCCCACTTCTGCACTGAACATCTTCGGTCTGTACTTTAATTATAATCTAAACTGAAAACTTCACATCTTACTCTAGCTACAACATTTTATCTCATGCTATCTTCTACTGCTATTTTCACACCAACTGCTCTTGTGATCTTGGCAACTGCATGCCTCCACTCTTGCAATATGGTCATATGATAACCATTGCACTCACTTGCAAGAAAATAAACGTACTGACAATGTTTACTTTATCTCATAATAAAAGCTATGCTGTAATTAGTAGACAGCACTGCTTTATCACAATAAAAAGGTATCTTGTAATTAGTAGACAGCACCAAATGGTGGAAATAATGAGCCAATAAGAGGGTTGGATTGACTACCAAAACATACATCAAATTCAGCACAGACTTGGAGATTCCAATTAATCCATAATATCGGACTTATGGAAGTCAGACTATTTTTTGTCCTTATGGGTTATAAGGTTTAGAATAAATTAAAAACCCAGGTATATTACAAAATTATATGGCTTGGTTTTCTAGAACATAACAACTGTGGTTAGCTTTTTATTTTTCCTTTATTTTTGCTGTAAAGTTTATCAATTTCATTGGTTCTTTGTCCTGAACATAAACATTGGAAAGTTAACCTAATTAAGGATTCTGTTTCAGACTAATGGCAAAGTATAGTGGCAATTCCTTTTTGATAAAACTTTCAGAGAGTTCTATTTCTTCATTACTTCACAAAGCACAACCTTCTATAGAAATGTTCTCTTTTTATCACTCACACTTGACAGTCCCATTTATTCTCAGTGAATATGCTTAGATTGCCCTTCACTAATCAATGTTTTATTCGGTAAGAAATCATTTTGAGATCTCTGTAGCCTCTCAGTTATGTGGATAGGCCACAATGTATTACCACCTTTCACCAATGTCCCCTTCTGCATCTCACTGTGATTCTTCTGATTTCTTATAGATTTATTAAGAATTATTCAAACATTGCAATTTTGTCAACCTGTAGAGTTACATTCTTTTCATATTTCAAATAAATTCCTGTTGGTTTGAATCCTCTTACACATGACTGCATCATTACACTATTTCTACCATCTACTTCAGTGTACTCTCACTCCCTCAGATTGCCTGTCCACATGTCTTCAACCCAGCAGAAGATGCGAAAAAGTATGGTGAAGGAAGCCTTGGAGACCTTACACTCAGTCCATGAGAAGGAATGTGAGATGTACCGTTCCAACCCCAGCATCCACCCTGACATTAGTGCAGAATATCGTCTTTTTAGTGACAAGAAGACCCAGAGCATCTTAGCCCTGGGAGGAGACCCAACACAGTACAACATGGCACATGACTGGCATTCATTCTGGAAGAAGCGTATGGAAGAGATATTTATTGAGTCATGGATATTAAAGAGGAAACAATGTCTTGCATTGTTGGATGCCAATCAGAAACCACCCTCCCCTCAGCCATCTTCCTGGACCCATCGCTCCCCTTCACCTGGCTCTTTATTTTTTTCCTCCTTATCTAGTATGAGAACAGCGGATCAAAAGAGGAGCTCCAAGAAGAGAAAGATATGGGTGACAGAGGAGAGAGAGAGAAGCAAAAAAAGGAATGAAAACCAGGATGGAAGATCATCCCCTACAAACTATCCAAGAGATAGACAAGTTAAGAGGAACATAGTTATCAATGATAGGCATGATGAGAGATCTCCAAAATACTATGCGAGGCCTGAACTCTTGAGCAGGAAAGAGGATGACTATATGGAAACAAGAATAACAGATATGCTGAGAGTAGCAAGACAGAAAGAATGGGATGAGGAGCTTATGGAGAAGCCATTGTCTAACCTTCAAAAGACAGCAAAAGGTAGCAATGAAGGATGGGAACAGAAATCATTAGGGAAACATTCTCCTGACCCTCTAGAAATTGCACAAGATAGGGAGACTGATCAGGAAAGTAGGGAGAGGCATCAGCAAAGTCCACCACACAAGTTACTTGGCCATAATGAATCTTGGCAACATTATTTAGATGCCATTGGGGATCCCTTTCCCATGCTTGACCACTTCAATGAGCCCCATACTGTGATAGAAAGTGGCAAATCAGAGTGCAAAGATCAACATAGAGCCAAACCTCACGGGGATATGTCGCATGGCACCTTTGAAGACCAGTCACTTAATATTTTCAGCAAAAAGTATATGACTGTGAGCAGTGTAAGTCCAGAGTCAACAAAGAAGGAGATCCCATGGATGGAAGATTCCCACAAAGATCATAAAGCTGACCAGGACAGCTCTAAGAGCATCACCCAGATCTTCAGGAACTTTGCAGTAAATAAACTTGATAGTGTTGAGACCATCACACACAGCCATGAAGGTGAGGTGTCATCCACCACAGCCTCACCCAGCATCAAGATTGATGTAGTGAATGTGTTGGAGGTTTTGACATACCTTGGAGACAAGCTTGGGGCCCTTTATGACCCTTTGAAATTAGTTCTTGTGAGGACCAAAGAACTACAGAGTAATGGTGCTGATCCAATGACAATTACAAATGACCAGGATACTAAGTTGTTACTACAGATGATCCAAGAAAAGCTGCAGGGCATTCTGAAGGATGGTAAACTAAGTATTATTAAAAAGGTCATCATAGAGGAGGCAGAACAGCGGCTGTCATTATTGCTAGAACTCCAAGAGCAACGAAACCTGACAGGAAATCTTAATCTGACACAGTTGGCACATCACTGTCTTAACATGGACACTACTTCCACTGTGGACTTCATCCGTAAGGTACTGCAGTGTCAAGGCCACACACATTTATCAGAAAAACAATTAATGAAATTGTACATGGCTGTTAAGGCAGAACAGCTAAAGGTGGTGGGAGACCATCACAATTCTAGGGAAGCTGCCACCTTGCCTGATAATGCTCACCACCAAAGCCACAACCTGAAAGCACCATTGGGCTTGAAGATGTCAGGGGATAGTGTAGGTCTTCTTTGTGGTTCTACACTATCTTTGTCACAAGCAGAATCACATACTTATAGAAGTAATTATGATTTCTCAACTAGGAAAGGCAGGCTGCCATGCAATGATGCAGCACAGACCACATGCCTTCAGGCAGAGATGTCCAGTTACCCTAAAGATACTGAGATCGGCAGTATTCATAACAGTAGCAATAGGTCTGATACTATTAAGCCCTCCAAGGCCTACCCACCTGGCCAGTCCTCCACCTTAGAGAACTGGTCCCCACAGAGCCATGTCAGTGAGCCATACCCCAAGGCTTCCACCAGCATTCCTAGTGGCCCACCTGAGGGTATATTTAGGGATGCCAACTACCACCAAAAGGCCTCAAAGTATGTGTACAAAAAGCCCATCTGCATCACCCTTCCAAAGCATCAACCACAAAAGAGTATTATTGGTGCCTTTAACCCCCTTAGGGATTGTGACACAGACAGTGAAGAATATGAGTAAGGGCTATCTTAAATGGGTAAGGAATCCATCACTTAAATAAAATGACAAGAATAAATAGAATAGATACCAGACTTTTAACATTCTCGCAAATGAGGAAACTGATTTTGTGAACATGGTTACAAATAAGACAAATATTCTAGTAAGGGGTACCTAGAAAGGTATGGAATCTACTATATAGAAAAGATTAAATGACAAGAATGAATAAGATACATACCACAGACATTTGACATTTTTGCATATGAAAGAACTGATTGTGTGAACATGGTGTATAAATAGGACAAGTGCTCTAGTTCTTCCTCATATTTTGTCAGTGCACCAGTTCTCCATCAAATTGTGATAAGTACTCTAGTTCTTCCTGAAACTAGACCCAATGGAGAGATCAGAAAAGATGTATGATTGAAGAAGACATAATAATGTTTAAAGAAAGAGTAATTGGATGAAAAGATTGTATATAATCAGAGGTGAGTGAGATGTGTGTAAGCAGGGAAGAAGTGTTGATGGAAGCAGGAGAAACTAAAAAGGACTCAGATGGATGAGGAATTATAAAAATATCATAGAAAATGTTATTCCTATCCAAGAATAGCAGGAAATTGGTATAGTGTAATTTCAGCTTATTTGAATGTTTAACTATTTTTTTTTGTGTATGACATATGTATCAGAACTTCGAGAAATTACAATTTTGTGTAAGCAAAATTAAATAAATGTTATTCATTAGAAAATTTTTGCACATTTGAAGGAATACTTTTTTGTGTGTATGCAGTTCCTCATAGGTATAATAACTAATATTCATATTTGTTGAATGTCTTGATGTTAAGAAAAGAAATCACTACAATAAAATTTCCTTAGGTGCTGTATAATGTTATTTTTACCTTTTATCTGTGTATCTGCAAGTGTTGGGTATGCCCACAAATATAATTGAGCTTTATTTTACATAATGTGTAGGAACTGCTTTGACCTTAACACTCAATCAGGCATCTCTCAGGTAAAATGCAATCAGAAAGCATTACTAAATATAATTTTAAATAATTTGATAACTTAGCTGAGGTTCAGGACAACTGGGTATTAGGGTGGATCGTTTTTACACTTTTTTTTCAATTCAAATTCCAATAGTGATTAAAAGTTGTGTACCCATGAGAAAATAATTACTGTGAAATTTCACATTTCTAAAACAATATCTTCTGCCTCCCCAATGAGTTGAAATATCATAAAATAGGTAAAAAGTAGGGTATTTTAATGATTTTTTAACTAGGTTAAGACAGGCATATATCACATTGCAATAGTGTTTAATATATTCTAAATAGTTGCCTTAATACTGAGAAAAAAAATGGTTTCTCCTAGATATTATCTTCTGCCTCCCCAATGAGTTGGAAAATCGTTAAAAGAGCGAAAAATATGGCATTTTCGGGATTTTTTTTAGTGTGAGCCAGGTATATAATCATGTAGCAATAGTTACAAATATTGTCTAAATTACTGCCAGAACACACACACACACACACACACACACACACACACACACACACACACACACAATGATTCTCTTTTATAATATTTATGATATCTAAATTTTTAATAAAATATAAAATGAATGATATTTCTTAAGAACAATTTTATTTACAAAAGTAATGAAGTTGCTCGTTATTGATTACATTACAATATATGGTATAATCATCAAGCCACAACATAGCCATGATAACATTAAAAGAATCCTTTATATATTCCAGTTAATTTCATACAGCTCTTCGCCTATTTTGCTAGAAAATTACTGGCAAAATATCCCAGAACTCACCACGTGGAGGTGGCTGTACTCCGAGTTCCACCCTATCCCAACCCATCCACCCTACCTTATTGGGATTTCTCTAATTTTCTGAATGGGACTTAAACTGTGACTTCGTGTCAAATTTTGGCATTATCTTTCGAGACCTAAGAGTGGTTCTAATGAAACCATCTCTGTTCTGTGCCCCAACTACCACTGCTGAGGCTTCCGTCACCAGCTTGATGTGACGTTCCACAGCCTGGGTGTGACAAGGAATTTCTGCTTCAGGAATTATGACATCAGGAAATATGCCACTTTTCACCATGCTGTTGATGTCATCGGTTGGAAAATCTTTAGTGAGAGGTGGCTCTGTTACTTGCACATTGCTGTCAAACCAGTTTATCATGTGATGGTAAACTTCAGCATCGAAGTTCAATCGAGGAATTTCGAAGGAGCTTCTGTCTTGTGAGCGTGTTCTTGCATTCAGTATCCTCCGCCAGCCCAACTCCCTGATGTGTTTCTGGTCATCAAAGATCATGCTTATCAAAATGTTCTCAGGGTGAGCACAATATGCATTTCTTTGAAGCACTGGTTTGACAATCTCAAATACATCTCGGGGAAGAGACTTGGCACAAGATATGGTCTCATACAGATGTTTTGCGGCGAATTTCAGAGAAGATTGGTTCTTGATCTTAAACCACATTGGTGCGTAGACTCTCATAATGAAATGTGTGATCTTTTCTAGAGTGTCTGATGGTTGTTCTGTTGCAACATATAGTCTGAGGATTCTGTTTGCTGTTGTTAACCACCTTGAATGAGCTAATTTTCCTGGACTTCGTTGGGCCAATGAGTCACTGCAGTAGCCTCTAGACACAGCACTGTAAATATCCAACAAGTATCTCTGGTCTGTACTCAGAGCAGCAGAATCAGTCTGTAAGCTTACTGCCTCAACAGTTTTGAATTTTACGACAGGATACGTTTCACAGTCTAAAAGCAGCTTTCCAATTGGTCCTGTGAATCCTCTAGGCCCAGTTGTTGGTCCATCTAATTCAATAATCAAGTGCCGTAAAGGTAGTTCATTCATATGAAGCATGCAAATGACCCACTGCAGTGGCCGTTTCAGTTCTCTCTCCATCAAGGCTACCACTCCACCCTTTTTTCCTGTATTGACTGCAGTTCCATCGCATCCTATTGCCTTAATCTTTGAGGTGTCAACAAAGTTTGAATTCAGAAAGACCAATATTTCTCTGCAGATACTTTCGGCGGTTCCTGAAGAGGGGCACACATGCCCTAGGTAGCTTGAAGACGGCTCTTGCAAAATAGTGATGTGTTCTTCATTTATCGTCCTTTTACGTTGAGTTCTTCCTTTTCCTTCTGTAGTCAGTGTTTTATCCTTGCGGCCATCGAAGTAGATGCTGATTGGTGGTTCAGTCACTTTGTCTTGAGTCTGCATTTTACTTCTTGCTGCTGTACGTGCTCTTCTAATTTTGTTTCTGTCAATTACTCCTGTTTCTGCTATCATGCCAAGATCATCAAGAACAGCACTTGCTACTGAAGCCGCAGCTCTGTCAGATAAGACACCACGATCACATGCAATAGCGATTGATTCCAAACTGCTTTTCTTGCTTATTCCTTCTCGTTCCTGTTTTGCTGTAGCAGGAGGTTGTGGAGTAAAGTCCTCTTCACTGTCTTCACTTGTAGAACTTGTACTGTAATCCAATTCATTTTCACAGTAATCATTTCTAATACTTGGGCCAGGTACAGGTACGGTTTGTTTTCTACTCAACCGTTTAACATTCTTCTTAGTTGTGGTAGCATCCAAAGATCCAATAGCCATTTTTCTCTTAGTTCTTTGATCCAATAGAAACTCTTGCTCCATTGGATGCACTCTCCTTTCCTTGCTGCACTTACAATTCTTGAATTCCTTGCACTTGCATGCAGCAATGTCAAAGAGTCTGGCCTGAGCATCAGTTTGAAAAGCTTGTACTTTCTTTTGGTAACTCTTGACTTTCTTCCGTTCCTTTTCTGGCTTTTGTAATGTTTTGTATTTAGTGTGATAGGTTTTCAACATTTGCGTAATACGCTCATCAGACACATATGGAATAGAGGCTCTCTGCCATACAGATTTCAGTTTTGAAATAACACAGGCACTTATCTCAGAAAATGTTGGCTCCTTCTTAGAAATCTTCAGATTTTGCCGTTCATATTGGTAGCATCTCATAACGTCACAATATGTTGGAAGACAGTTCACATTTAAATCCTGTGGTGTCCCAAATATGGGACATATACTTGCAAGTCTGGTTTCGTGAGAGGCCATCCTTTCTTGAGTATCCCCCAGTCTAGAAGTAGGAGCAAGCTTCTGTGGTGCAACCTCAACGACTGATGAATGAAGACTAGCTGAAAGGGAGACCAGAGCATAAAGTGCAGTTGCCTAATGGGAGATTTAGGGCTACACAAGTAGGCTACATCACTGCAATATTGCATAGGCTACAGTCAATTTTGATACTTTTGCAAATAAAATTTTTTAATAGCATTTATTTTATGAATAGGATTTTGATAAAGTAATGGGTATTTTAGGGAAGCAGAAGAAATTAATTAAGAGAACCAATTATTATTTTGTGCGTGTGTGTGTGTCTTTAGGCAGTAATTTAGACAATATTTGAAACTATTGCTACATGATTATATACCTGGCTCACACTAAAATAAATCCCGAAAATGCCATATTTTTCGCTCTTATAACGATTTTTCAACTCATTGGGGAGGCAGAAGATAATATCTAGGAGAAACCATTTTTTTTCTCAGTATTAAGGCAACTATTTAGAATATATTAAACACTATTGCAATGTGATATATGCCTGTCTTATACTAATTAAAAAATCATTTAAATACCCTATTTTTTACCTATTTTACGATATTTTAACTCATTGGGGAGGCAGAAGATATTGTTTTAGAAATGTGAAATTTCACAGTAATTATTTTCTCATGGATACACAACTTTTAATCACTATTGGAATTTGAATTGTAAAAAAAGTGTAAAAACGATCCACCCTACTGGGTATTGCTGATGAGTTGGAGTCAGGTTTTCCAGTAAAGTGGCATGTTGTATCTTTGTATGTAAAACCAGTTCAATGATTCTTAGCTTCTAAGTTATTGTTAACTTGGTATTTAAACAAATTGATACTGCTAGAGTGGCAAAGAAACTTCATAGGACCTCTTATGATAGCTGGTTGCTGATGAGTGACTGCTCTTATAGATGGCAAATTCACTTCATTGCTTCCTTATCACATCATAACAATATAAGTGTCTCCCTCACTACTTCCTATTCTATTTTATGTAAGGGAGCCACTTGTCAAGGGCAAGGAAAATTATGAGCCAAAAAAAAGCATACTATTGCCATTTCTCAAACCCACTAATTGCCATTTCTTATACCATGTTAGATAAAATAGCTTAAAAAAAGATGAGTGTTGAAACCTCCCTCTTGAAAGAGTTAAGTCATAGGAAGGAGATATAGTAGCAGACTGGGATTTATGGATTTTACCAGAGAATAGGTTGAATGATTGAGAATGTTGGTTAACTTTTATTAGATAGGCAAACAAAAATAGGAATGAGAGAAAAAAAGTTTCATGCAGCAAGACACAGGAGAAAGGGAGGTATGCATGATCAGAACAGTAGTTAACATGAAAGTAGTGGTAGTAAATAGCAAGAGATGCTACTCTGGAGGGATAGAAAAGAGGCTGAAGACAGTTGGTTCAAGAAGTGGAAATGATAAGCCAAAAAAGCTTTTGATTCCACCCTTTCTAAGACAGTGGTATAAGTGGAACCACATATGTGAAGCATACTCCATACATCTTTTAGAAATCTTTTAGAGACTTTGGTGAAAATTTTTATGTGTTAGACATCAAAAGTAGAGTCTGGCATAAAGCTTTGATTTCCAAATTGCCCTCCTATGGTTTCCATCCTTCTCCCTGCAACTTTATCTCAAGTTTCTTTTCCAACCATTCTATTGCATCAGTGGTCGAGGGCCACTGTTCTTCTAAATCTATTAACAGTGGTGTTACTCAGGGTTCTGTCCTGTCAGCCACTCTCTATTATCCATTAATGATCTTCTTAACCACACTTCTTGCCCTATCCACTCCTACATTGATGATACCACCCTACATCTTTCTACGTCCTTTCAGAGACAACCAACCCTTCAGGAATTCAACAGATCATGTAGTGATGCCACAGAATGCCTGACTTCTGATCTTTCTACTAAGATTTCTGATTGGGGCAGAGAAAACTTAGTAGTGTTCAATGCCTCAAAAAACTCAATTCCTCCATCTATCAACTCGACACAACCTTCCAGACAACTATCCATGCACTCTTCTTCAACGACAATGAATTGTCTCCCTCTTCTACTTTGAACATCCTTGGTCTGTCCTTTACTCATAATCTAAAATGGAAACTTCACATCTCATCTCTTGCTAAAACAGGTTCTATGAAGTTAGGCGTTCTGAGGCATCTCCGTCAGTTTTTCTTGCCCCTCCAATTGCTAACTCTGTACAAGGGCCTTATCTGCCCCTGTATGGAGTACTGTACTCTTCGCATGTTTTTTGGGGTTCCACTCACAGTTTTATTAGATAGGGTGGAATTAAAAGCTTTTCGTCTCATCAACTCCCTTCCTCTGACTGACTGTCTTCAGCCTCTTTTTCATCGCCGAAATGTTGCATCTCTTTCTATCTTTTATCGCTATTTTAATGCTAACTGATCTTGCTAACTGCATGCCTCCCCTCCTCCTTCAGCCTTGCTACACAATGCTTTCTTCATCCTCTTATCCCTATTCTGTTCAACTCTCTAACACCGGAGTTAAACAGTACTCTCAATCATTTATACCTTTCTCTGGTAAATTCTGAAACTCCCAACCAGCTTCTGTATTTCCGTTTTCCTATGACTTGACTTCTTTTAAGAAAGGGGTATCAAGATATTTGCTCCCTAATTCTGGCTAACTCTGTACTTCTATTTTAGAGAACTAGCACTCGAGTGGGCCTTTTTTTTTTATTTTTTATTTTGTTGCCCTTGGCTAGCTTTCTCTCCTGCATGAAAAAAAAAAAAAACATGGGTAGATAAGGTTCCTGTAAAGAGTTATCAGCTGTGGGAGTTTTAAAAACTGATGGACATTATTCAGAATGCCTCAGTTCATAATAGTTGTTTTAACTCAATAAGATTTGAAATTTTCTGTTTAAATTATAAGTACGCTAAGTCCTCGTTACACGTTAGTTCTTCATCCGGTAAATTCACAGTTACGGTATTTGGAAATTACTACCCTCAATTCGATATACGGTAAAAAAATTCACATATGGTATCCGCTCATGTCATCCGAGAGGGCCCAGCGCGGGGGAGCAGGGGTGATGACGTCATCCACGCCACACCTCACCGCCACTCACAGTACTGACTTTAACTTGACCACCCTTGGAGCCTATTATCTCTTCCCCTCCCCCCTTTTTTTTAACTGCATTACATATTACTTACATGCATTATTAATTAGATGAATAAATGGAATATTAAAGGGTCTATTGTAAGCATAAATATATTCATAATAATCATGGCAAACACTAAAAGCCTACTACCAGTGGCGAACCATGCAGCAACTGATAAAGGGCACAGATGGGCCTGGCAAGCCCACTATCAGTGAATGGTGGAAGTTGTATAACATCAAGCACGCCTTAGATAACGTCAAGTCATTTTGGGACGAAGTGAAGACGTCTACCATGAACTTGGCGTGGAATAAAGTATGGCCAGAATGAGCGCATGACTTCCCAGGCTTCACTGAAAACGACATCAGTGCGATCAGAAATGACATAGTAAATCTGTGCCATGGGGCTGGCTTCAATGAAGATGATGATGATGTTCAAGATCTTTTGGAAAGCCATGTTGAATCTCTCTCAAATGATGAACTTATAGAGCAAGACAAGGCATCACAGGGGGCAGAAAAAGAGGGAGATGGGGAAGAAAAACCTGTGCATGGCCTGGACATCAAAACTCTTAGAGAATGTCTCAGTGGTATTGAAAAAGCTCTGGAAACCCTGAAGGAACGTGACCCAAATTCTGCCAGGAGTAGCAAAGTGGCTCATGACGTAGAGAAAAGTGTCAAGATTTATCAAGAAATCTATGATGAAAAACAAAAACTAAACAGTCCTCCATCTACTCGTCCTTCAAGCCAGTCAGACATGCCGTCCCTGTCACACCTGCATACCCTGCTACAGCTGGCCCTTCCACATCCACTGCCAACGGTTCTACAGCTGGCCCTTCCTCCATATCCTCTTTCTTCAAACCAGTGAAACGTTCCGACTCTACTACAGCTGGCCCTTCCTCCATATTCTCTTTCTTCAAATCAATGAAACGTGCCGACCCTACCCTGCTACAGCTGAGCCTTCCACATCTTCCGACAGTGCAGACAATGACGTCTTATCCTCGTCTGCACACTCAACGGAAGATGAGTAAGGGCTGAAATCTCTATTGTCCCGTAGCCTTGGGAGGGACATCATTTGATAGAATACATGACGAGTGAAAGGTAAATAAAAACATTTTGTTTATTTCTTTTGCTCAGTACTTTACATTTTTTTTTTTCATGAATTTTAATTTCTGTAGACATGACTTTTGATGTGCTGGAACGCATTCCCTATTATTACATGTTATAATGGGTTCAGTGTACGGTAATTTCAATTTACGGTAAGGTTTCCAGGAACGCATATGTACCGTATAACGAGGACTTACTTTACTTTACTTCTTTTTTTTTTTTTTTTTATGATTATTTTCATATATTTTCATTTCTGTAGGGGTGACTTTTGACGTGCTGGAACGCATTCCCTATTATTACATGTTATGATGGATTCGGTATACAGTAAATTCGATATGCGGTAAGGTTTTCAGGAACACATATGCACCGTATAACAAGGACTTACTGTATAGGACAGACCAAGGATATTCATTGTAGAAGAGGGGGACAATTGAGTGTCAATGAAGAAGAGAGAACAGTTATCTGGAAGACTGTATTGAGTTGATTGATAGAGCAATTGAGGCATTCAGCAATACCTAGTTTGCTATTCCCTAATTAAGAATTTTTGAAAGATTAGAAGTCAGGTATTCTGTAGCTTCCCTGCATGTAGTATGCACTTTCTGAAGGGTTGAACATCTACATGAAAAGAGTGCAGCGGAGTATCATCAGCGTAAAAATAGAGAAGATAAGACGGTAGATTTAGAAGAAGATTATTGATGAAAATAGGAAGTGACTGGATGACAGGATGAACACTGAGAAGAACATTACTGTTAACCCATACAGCGTTTAGTAATATAGAGTTGCAGCGGCACAAGGGGGGGGGGTAGTGATGGTAACATTTGCAACGTTATCTGGTTGGCAATACTGTCTTTGGTGTAGGATGTGGCGCGAGGAGAGACATGAAGTGAGCACCGAATGTGTATGGCCGAGCAGGTGGATAAACCAACTGTGATTGATTTATGGACGAGCCAGTCAGTGCAGGGCAGCGGAAAAGAGGGGTATATAAGCGGGCTGTAGCCTGCTTGCCCACTCTTGGCCCGGTTGCGTGCTGCTCGCCTGTCCCTGCTCTCGGCTCCTCCCCAGTTCTGCGTGAGGACAGTCTGATCCTCCGGCACTTCTTCTCCTGCAAGTTCGTTGTCCTGCTCCTGTCCTGCACCCTTCGCCCCCTTGTCATCGCACTGTGTATTCTCCGCTCTCCGCTCTTGTCCCGTGTTTGTACTACATGGTAATGTATTGCACCCAAGTAAACTTAAGGAGCTGTGCTAAGTGTTTTCTGCCTCCTGCCTGTTTGAGTGAGTCCTGCCTGAGTTCTGGTGAGTAAGTGTACCTCGCTACCCCTCGCTAGTCACAGACCTTCACCAAGGTTATCCCTGTGTCTATTGCTGTCCCCATCCTGAGTGCTGTTCTGAGCTGTCACTGAGGGTAATTGAGTTTACTGTTGCGGCTGTGGAAGTTGAGTAAGGACACGAGGGTGGCGTAGCAGTGGTGCCAGATGGCTGGCGCCATTACAGTGGTGTCAGGAGGTTGCCGTGTACGTGTGAACAATGGCAGACTCAGACGTGAGAGGCAATGAGATGCCGGAAGGCAGTCAGCCAGGTTTGAAAAGGCTGGAAAACTTGATAGCTGGGTTGGTACAGGCAGTGAACAAAATAAAACAGGAAACAAGTTAAATAAGTGAAATGAAACAGGAAATGAGTGAAATAAAGTGGGAAATATGTGAAAGAAGACCGGAATTAAGAGCAGCAGTCGAGGAAGCAAGACAGTTCACCTTGGAACGCCACAAGAGGCCGAGGCAGGACGTGTCGGAAGAAGTCAAGGAAGAACGGGTGACAGTGAAACAACAGTGAGAGGGACACACTGGAGTCATCAAGAGTGAGGTGGACGGCCGCCCGTGTCCTGAGGTGATAGACACTGGCGCGGCAAAGACTGTCGTCCGGGAAGAAGTTGTGGCAGTGCAAGATCTCCCTGTGTCAGACCAGAAGCTGTGTGGCGTGACTGGCCCCTGTACGCCACGAGGCCCCTTGATGTCTACAATCATGGTGGGTGGCATTGAGGAGAAGCTACCAGCATTGGTGGCTGACATGGAGGAACCCTGTCTGGTGGGGCTGGACTCCCTCGTTCAGAGTGCAGTGTGTGTTGACTTCAGAAGGATGAAAATGCAGGTATGTAAGGAAACAGTATCACTGATCCTGGAGGACGCTTCTGAACAGGTCGAGAGCCCCGTGATGAGTTCAGATGTCGGGAACGAGAGGCTGGAGCTCCACTGCCGAATCGTAAGGAAAGGTGAGGTTACAGACGCCACTGTGAGAGGCCGTGGACGGCAAGCAGCGGCGCACAGCGGCGGTCGTGAGGTGGACGGAGATGCAGGTGAGGCGATCCCTGTGCAATCTCCACATGTGGTGGACTTGGAGGTATGTAGTTCCACCAAAACTGATTCCTGAACAGGTGGTGAAGTTGGAGAAGCAGCTGATGGAGCACGAAGATGTCTTCAGCCGAGATGCCCAAGACCTTGGCTGCATGTCACTGGTTTAGCCCTCCAACACGGCAGACAGTCTGCCAATAAAGCAGCCACATAGCAGTGTCCCATTGGCCAAGAGAGAAGAGAAGAGGCTGCCTCTTGGCCTGGCCACTGGACGACCACCTGAGGAAGAGCTACCACAGACGGCGCATGAGTTGGCAGTGACGTTGCAGCAGAGGATGGAGGCTTTGCGGCGGCAGGTGTTGAACAATTGTCGTCTTGCTAGGACCAGCTACGCGCTGGTGACGCCCAGTATGCAGTGGGGGACCGCAGATGGCGGTACAAGCCTTGAAAGAAACGAGGCACCATGCCGAAGAGACTGGAGAACTACTGGGAACGTGGGAAGGCTGTATACCGTTCTGCAATGACTCACACTGTCACCTACAAGCTGGACGTTGGTACAAGCAGGCGGCGGAGTATCATCTACATCGCCTGTGAGCTGCTGTGGAGGAAGGATACTTCACATGGGGCCAACAGGGACCCCCCTCGTCGCCAAACAGTGAGGTGAGGAGTGACAACGAGGTGGTGGGTGACGGCGGTACAAAACAATGTTGCGGAGTGTGTTGTGGTGTGTGTGAGAGTTTAGAGGAAGAGGCTTGGAATGAACCATGTGTATCTCGCCCCCTCAGAATGAGGAATAAACCTCAGTGGTGGACAGTTTATAGACAGGGGTGAGCCTAGAACAATTTGATAATTGTCCCTACCAAACTTTTCTCAGTGGTTTCTAGGGTAATTTTTCCTGTAGAATTCATTTCTGCTTGGGGCATTTTTGTATCGTGCATATTTAATGAGATAATTAACATATTTGAATTAATTAGCATAAATTATAAGTAAAGACCATTGTGGTTGTATTTTGGAGAACAAATGATGTAAACCCTTCAGGAAATTAACAGATCACGCGGGGACGCCACAGAACGCCTGACTTCCGATCTTTCTAAGATTTCTGATTGGGGCAGAGAAAATCTAGTAGTTTTCAATGCCTCAAAAACTCAATTCCTCCATCTATCAACTCGACACAACCTTCCAGATAACTATCCCCTCTTCTTCAATGACACTCAACTGTCTCCCTCTTCCACAATGAATATCCTCGGTCTGTCCTCTGCTCATAATCTTAACTGGAAACTTCACATCTCATCTCTTGCTAAAACAGCTTCTATGAAATTAGGTGTTCTGAGGCATCTCCGACAGTTTTTCTCGCCCCTCCAACTGCTTACTCTGTATAAAGGCCTTATCCGTCCCTGTATGGAGTACTCTTCGCATGTTTGAGGGGGTTCCAGTCACAGCTTTGCTTGAAAGGGTGGAATCGAAAGCTCTTCGTCTCATCAACTCCCCTCCTCTGACTAACTGTCTTCACTCTCTTTCTCACCGCCGAAATGTTGCATCCCTTTCTATATTTTATCGCTATTTTCATGGTAACTGTTCTACTGATCTTGCTAACTGCATGCCTCCCCTCCTCCTGTGGCCACACTGCACAAGGCTTTTTTTTTCCTCTCATCCCTATTCTGTCCAACTCTAATGCAAGAGTTAACCAGTACGCTCAATCATTCATCCCTTTCACTGGTAAACTCTGAAACTCCCTCCCTGCATCTGTATTTCCAAATTCCTACAACTTGTCTTCTTTTAAGAGGGAGGTATCGAGGCATTTGCTCCCCTAATTCTGGCTGACGGTTTTGGCACTTTTTGAACTCTGGAGAGCCAGCGCTCAAGTGGGCCTTTTTCTAACTTTCTTTTTTTTGCCCTTGGCTGGCTCTCTTCCCTACGTAAAAAAAAATATATAAATAAATAAATAAATAAATAAACTTTTGTCCTTCTAAGGTGTAATTTTGTATGCAGGCTAATATTTGGGCATCTAAGTGATGATTAATTAGCCTAATTAGGCATAAATTATGCACAAACTATGTATATTTAACCAAAGTGCTCATTATGACTGAAAGCAAACATATTACAAGTAAAATTCAGTTCAATATTATTTCATTTAGCTTCACATACACAAATATCATCATATTCTTTCATAACTGGTCACAAAAGAGGTTGATACAGCAATAAATTAATGTATAATCAACTAATTTAGCCATAATAATATCGCAATATCAACATGCTTTACACAACACACTGAAAGGTAACCTTGTACTTTGCATAAACTAAGGAGTATCAAGATAGTACACTACAATAAACCTGTTTAAGCTTTTGTGTGATGATTCTGGATTTATCCTAAATCAACATGTACAGTATGAATAAGCACTTAATAATAAAAGTGTACTATAAAACATGTCACTCTTACCAAGAATATAAGATATTATAGCATATTCATGAGTAAACATATCACACAAATTGAACATAATATCATGTAATTCTAATTAAAAAGTCTTATTCCAAGTCATCAGAGTCATCACCATCTCTGTCTGATGTTTCTGAAGTACAGCTGAAAAGAAAATCATTGTCACTCTCTGCGGAAGAAGAAATGTCATCAGCAGATGCCAAATGACTTTCATCAGCATCTGTAGTACGAGTATCTTCCCTTTTCTGTCTCTTCTTTGGAGGCTTTTAGTCCTTGTTTTTTCAGTGTCAGAGCTCTCATCATCAGCTTCCCCCCCAGACTTTGATTTCCTTGGAGGTTTTCTGCACAAGCTTGGTGGAAACTGTGTGCAACAAAACCAAACAGGAATAAGGCCGTCATCAGACTCCTTCCAGCCATTGTCCCCGGGTGGCGGATAATCAATATCTTTGTTCAGACATTGCTTCCAGATATATGCTTGCAAATTAGACCTTTTCAGATGTTCCATTGAGCTATGTTTGTCAGGGAGAAGACTCAAACCTGATTTCACCTTCTGTTGCTCGTTGCTCATATATTCTGATTCGAGTTTCAACATATTCTTCATTTTCTTTTCCTGGGTACATTACTGTCTGCATGAAGGTAAGCATGTTTTTGAGTTGCTTAAGTGTGCTTGGTAGAATACCAGCTGAAGATAGCATATTGAACTTGCTGTGTGCCACCATTTTCTTGAATGGCTTCACCTTTCTTACTTTGTATGGGTATGAGGTTGTGTCACACCCTGTCATACTGTGATAGGCTGGCATGACATCACACACTTCCTTCCCATAAGTTCTGCAAACATCACCTATGTCCACATAACTCTCTTTGTCTATTTTCATGTACCATTTTTCAGCAGGGGCAACTTTGCTGAAGGCATATACAAGCATATACAGATGCTAATTAATTCAAATATGTTAATTATCTCATTAAATATGCACGATACAAAAATGCCCCAAGCAAAAATGAATTCTACAGGAAAAATTACCCTAGAAACCACTGAGAAAAGTTTGGTAGTGACAATTATCAAATTGTTCTAGGCTCAGCCCTGTCTATTATGTGAGTGACAGTGATGTGAATAGTCGGGACGACTTTCTTGTGGGGGAAGGGCAGTGTTGCGGCAGTGCATGGGGATAGTAGCGTTTGCAACACTATCTGATTGGCAATACTGTGTTTGGTGTAGGATGTGGCGCGAGGAGAGACAGGAAGTGAGCACTGGATTTGCGTGGCCGAGCAGGTGGATAAACCAACCATGATTGGTTTATGGAAGAGCCAATCAGTGCAGGGCAGCAGAAAAAGGGGGGTATATAAGCGGGCCGCAGTTTGCTTGCCCGCTCTTGGACCGGTTGTTTGCTGATTGCCTGTCCCTACTCTCGGCTCCTCCCCAGTTCTCCTGCGTGAGGACAGTCTGGTCTTCCAGCACTTATTCTCCCGCGAGTTCATCATCTTGCTCCTGTCCTGCGCCCTTCGCCCCCTTGTCATCGCACTGTGTGTTCTCCGCTCTTGTCCTGTGTGTATCACCTTGTACTACATGGTAATATACTGTATTGCACCCAAGTAAACTTAAGAAGCTGTGCTAATTGTTTCCTGACTCCTGCCTGTCTGAGTGAGTCCCGCCTGAGTTCTGGTGAGTAAGTGTACCTCGCTACCCTCCGCTAGTTACGGATCTTCAACTAGGTTATCCGTGTCTACTGCAGTCCCCATCCTGAGTGCTGTCCTGAACTGCCACTGAGGGTAAGTGAGTTTACTGTCATAGCTGTGAAAGTTGAGTAAGTACACGGGGGTGGTGTAACAGGGGTGCCAGACAGCCAGCGCTATTACAGTAGGGGAAATATATATATATATATATATATATATATATATATATATATATATATATATATATATATATATATATATATATATATATACACAGTAAGCCATATATGGAGTAGGCAGTAGTCACCTGCCGCCCGGTGGAATACTCCAGGAGAGGTACTTACGGGGATGTAGGCAGTGCTGCAGACTGAGTGATTCCCCGTGTCCTCTCTTCCCGGTTCCCTTTGTGGTCTCATTTATACAATTGAGCAGCTGCAGCCTGCCCTCTAAAGACAACTTCTACTACTTCCTACACTACACTACAACACCTTACACTTTTACACTCTCTTCAAATCAAAATTTAATAATGGCTTCACCACGCCCTGCCTCGGAGTCCCCTCTGGGAGGGACCATAAATGTCCCCAGGTCGGACTGCCCCTCTGCTGTCGACCTTGGGTGTCTTGACACTTCATCTAATACTTTCACTATCAATTTCTGCAACATTCGTGGCCTTCGTTCTAATTTTCAATCTGTGGAACACCACCTCTCCTCTACTAAACCTCATCTTCTCTTCCTAACCGAAACACAGTTGTCTGTGACTACTGACAGCAGCCCTTTTCTGTTCCCTCCTACTTGCTCTATCCTCATTTTCAATCCAAAGCTGGATGTTGCGCATACGTGCGTAACGACACCACTTGCTCTCGTGCCCACAATCTTGAATCTTCAGAATTTTCTACCATCTGGCTAAGACTTCAATGTCACTCTCTAACTAAATTCATCTGTGCTGTATACCTCTCACCTAATTCCTCTGACTATGTAAAATTCTTTGACTATTTGACTTCCAAGGTGGAGCACATCTTATCTCACTTTCCTTTTGCTGAGATCTCCATTTTAGGGATTTCAATGTTCACCACCAGCTTTGGCTTTCATCTTCTTTCACTGACCAACCTGGTGAACAAACCTTCAACTTTGCTATCCTTCATGACCTAGAGCAGCTAGTGAAGTTCCCTACCCGTATTCCTGACCGCCTTGGAGACACGCCCAACATTCTTGATCTTTTCCTAACCTCCAACCCTTCTGCTTACTCTGTTAAACTTTCCTCTCCGTTGGGCTCCTCCGACCACAATCTAATTTCCGTTACCAGTTCTATCACTCCAGTGCAGCCTCAGGACCCGCCTAAGCGGAGGTGCTTCTGGCATTTTAACTCTGCTAAGTGGGAGGAACTAAGGCAGTACTATTCTGATTTCCCTTGGGATGATTATTGTTTTCATGTCAGAGATCCTTCTCTTTGTGCCGAGCGCATAACAGAGGTGATTATCTCTGGCATGGAGCTATACATTCCTCATACTTTCTCTAACCCTAAAGCTAAAAAGCCTTGGTTTAACTCTGCTTGTTCTCGTGCTGTCAATGATAGAGAGGCGGCTCACAAACGGTTCCGTAGCCATCCAACTGCTGAAACTCATGCCCTATATATTTCTGCCCGTAATCATGCCAAATCTATTCTCCAACTTACTAAAAACTCTTTCATCAATAGAAAATGTCAAAGTCTTTCCAATTCTAACTCCTCTCGAGATTTCTGGCATCTAGCCAATAATATCTCTAACAACTTTACTTCTTCGTCTTTCCCTCCTTTACTTCATCCAGATGGCTCTACAGCTGTCTCTTCTTTTCTAAAGCTGAACTCTTCGCTCAAACCTTTGCTACCAACTCAACTTTGGATGATTCTGGGCATATTCCTCCTACTCCTCCACCCTCTGACTACTTCATCCCTAAAATTAAAATTCTTTATAAAGACGTTTTCCTGGCCCTCTCTGGCCTTGATTCTCGGAAGGCTTACGGTCCGGATGGAGTCCCTCCTGTTGTTCTCAAAAACTGTGCTTCCGAACTCGCTCACTGCCTGGTCAAACTCTTTCATCTGTGTCTCTCTACTTCTATTTATCCTTCTTGCTGGAAGTTTGCTCACATTCAACCTGTCCCTAAAAAAGGTGACCACTCCAATCCTTCTAACTACCGCCCTATAGCTTTGATTTCCTGCCTTTCTAAAGCCTTTGAGTCTATCCTTAATAGGAAGATAATGAGGCATCTATCAGCTCACAACCTTCTCTCTGATTGCCAGTATGGTTTCCGTAAAGGCAGATCTACTGGTGATCTTCTTACTTTCCTAACTGAATCTTGGTCATCCTCTTTTAGGGACTTCGGTGAAACCTTTGCTGTCGGCCTTGACATATCGAAAGCCTTCGATAGAGTCTGGCACAAATCTTTAATTTCTAAACTACCCTCCTACGGATTCTATCCTTCTCTCTGTACCTTCATCTCCAGTTTCCTTTCCGATCGTTCTATTGCTGCTGTAGTAGACGGTCACTGTTCTTCCCTAAAACTATCAACAGTGGTGTTCCACAGGGTTCTGTCCTATCACCCACTCTCTTTCTATTATTCATCAATGATCTCCTAAATCTGACTCAATGCCCTATCCACTCCTATGCTGATGATACCACCCTGCATTATTCAACAGCGTTCAACAGACGCCCAACCCAACAACAATTAAATGACTCAAGGCGAGATGCTATAGGACGCCTAACTTCTGATCTTTCACTTGTTTCTGATTGGGGCAGAGAAAACCTGGTTTTGTTCAATGCCTCAAAAACTCAATTTCTACAACTATCTACTCGACATAACCTTCCAGACAACTATCCTCTCTTCTTCAATAACACTCAACTTCCCTCTCCTCTACATTAAACACACTCGGTCTATCCTTCACTAAAAATCTAAACTGGAAATTTCACATCTCTACTCTTGCTAAATCAGCTTCCAAGAAGTTAGGTGTCCTATGGCGTCTTCGTCCATTTTCTCTCCTCCCAGCTGCTTGCTCTGTACAAGGGCCTTATCCGCCCGTGTATGGAGTATGGCTCTCATGTCTGGGGGATCCACACACAGCTTTACTAAACAAGGTGGAATCTAAAGCTTTTCGTCTTATCAACTCTTCTCCTCTAACTGACTGTCTTGATTCTTTAAGTCACCGCCGCAATGTTGCATCTTTATCTGTCTTCTACCGCTGTTTTCATGCTGTCTGCTCTTCTGAACTTGCTAACTGCATGCCTTCCCCTCCTGCGGCCTCGCTGCACAAGACTCTCTACTTCTTCTCATCCCTATTCTGTCCATCTTCCTAATGCAAGAGTTAACCAGTATCTTCACTCCTTCATTCCCTACACTGGTAAACTCTGGAACTCTCTACCTGTGTCTGTATTTCCACCTGCCTATGACTTAAACTCTTTCAAAAGAGGAGTGTCAAGACACCTCTTACGTTAACTGGACCCTCCTTTTAGATTTTTTTGTTTTTTCTCTTTCTACTTTCATCTTAACAGGGCCTGGCAACCAGCGGGATTTTTTTTTTTCCAACACTTTGTTTGCCCTTGGCCAGTGCCCTTGTAATGTAAAAAAAAAAAAAAAAAAAAAAAAGCCACTTGGCGAATTAACTAGTCTGGCAAAACTATTGCCAAATGCGAATTTCGCCAAGCACGAGTTCTTTATACCATATAAATTGCCTAAAAAATGCCTAAATCAGTCTTTGGTCATTGCCAAAGTCTCACTTTTGACCCATAAAATACTATCTTTCGAGCTGAAATAAAATCTTTTGCCTTCACATATTAGAACACTGTAAGGGAGATACGCCGTGCCGGCTCTTCCTCCCTTCCTAACTACCTTCTATGCGCTTCTATACGCCCAGCCGGCCTCGTTATTCCCTCCAGGTAGGCCCTTGTTAAGTTTTGGATCTCCGGTACCATGAGGCTTCGGTACCACGAGGCTTTGCTACTGGCCTTGGCTCCGCCCTTTCCAAGGCTACGATGGGAGGCTGGTTTTGAGGCCAGGAAAGACACCTCGTCTCTCTTCGAGCTGGTTCCTCATCTCACCGGAAGAGCAGCCAGCCTGGGCTCCTGCTGCTTCTCTCCATATCTTCACCTGCTACCGCTGTCGTCTCCCTGCCGCACTCCAGCTTCTGGACTTCACCTCCTGGCTTGCTGCTGAGTGGATGGATCTTCACTGGTGCGCCTAACCCCAGTGACTCAGCACATCGTCTCCTTGCATACAACAGCAGTGGTTCAGTTATTTGTTATTGTCTTTTAGTGATAATACACTCATTCTGTTTCGTCTTGTTTTCCTTTCCAAAGGGCTAGTCTAATTAATCCTGGCTTAACATCATATATTTTGAGGGCGAGAGAACGTGGCCTCCCGTTTCCCTCACACGTGGTGACCTCGCCAGGATTAACTTGCGTTATTAATTGTTCTATTGTTCCAGTCCTTGAAAGGTTTACAGCTGTATAGTCGCCTTGAGTGTGCACTCACTGTCTGAGGCCCGGAAGTGAGTTCCTTACCGACGTCCATTCCTGTAAGTTGTTATTTATCCACATAGCTTCCTTTGCTGTGTTTATTGAGTGGACAATTTTATAATTGCTTCACTTGTTTAGATTGACAGATTTTCTTCAGTCTTTGTGGTTACAATTTTTGCGAAGTGTTTTTGTATGTTGGGTTGTATTTCTTTCGGGGTTATTTATTCTGTTTGTATCTACCATGTCTTCCTTCGAGCAACTTCAGAAACAGGCTGCCGCTCTTGGTCTCTCAGGATCAGACATTGTGCACTACATCACCAGCCAACAGGCATATGAGCGGGAGGAGCGAGCAGCCATGCGACAAGCACAAAGGAAAAAAGCTGAGCGACAAGCACAGAGGGAAGAAGCTGAGTGCCAAGCACAGAGGGAAGAAGCTGAGTGACAAGCACAAGCACAGAGGGAAGAAGCTGAGCGACAAGAACGAAAAGCTGAGCGACAAGCACAAGCACAAAGGGAAGAAGCTGAGCGACAAGAAAGGTTAAAACTTGCTAAACTGGAAGCTGAAACTGAGCGAATGCGTCTCACCGCTCAAGGTAAGCCTGACGCTGTTACCATCCCAGATGTAGCTGTTCATCCCACGTTACCAGTGTACCAGGAAGGAAAAGACATAGCTACTCATCTCACCCGTTTTGAGAGAGTGGCAGGGCTGTTACAGCTCGAACCAAGTACGTATGCTGTGAGGTTGGGATGTCTTATGGGAAAAGCTGCTGATTTATACGTCTCCCTCTCTCCTGAGACCCCCAAAGATTATGACGCTCTTAAGAAGTCTCTGTTGACAGGATTTAAGAAGACTGCAGACAGATATCGCCTTGATTTCCGCAATGCTAAAATTAGAGATGGGGAAAATTATTCCCAATTTTCAGTTCATTTAACCTGTCTATTTCAGAGCTGGTTAGAGGCTTCCCAAGTTCCGGAAAACTTCCTTTCCCTAAACGGATGTCAGGATTCAGCAAAGCCAAGAACTGGTCGAGTATCATGAATTCCTTTAGGGCCTAAAGGAATTCATGATACTCGACCAGTTCTTGGCTTTGCTGAATCCTGACATCCGCACCTTCATCAAAGAACACCGACCGTCGTCTCTTGTCCGAGCAGTGCAGCTAGCTGATGACTGGGCATCGGCACACTACACCATCAAACCTTCCAGGTCTTCTCCACGATCCTTCAAGCCTCCTCTCAAGAAAACACTGCCTGTTCACTCGTCACCTTCACCGACTTCTTCCACTACCAGGTGTCATGGATGTGGTGAGTTAGGCCACGTTAGACCCCGGTGGCCCAAGAACCCTCGTGCCTTCAAAGAGAGTCCTCCATCTCAACATTTCATGAGGATTTTGCCTGTCTGATCACAGTGTTCCTGAGCCCCTTGTTTCAGGCACCGTTAATGGGTCATGGACATCTTCAATCCTTAGGGATACTGGCTGTTCCTGCATTGTGGTTGCAGAAGTTCTACCTGATGCTGACATTAGCAACTGCCTTTCCTGTCAAGTTGCTGACTACTTGGGCTGTGTTGATACCTTTCCTATCGTCCAGTGTTACATCAGGTGTCCTTACTTTGAAGGTTGGACTAACGCGATCCGAGCTCCCATCAAGTTTGCCAGTGTCCTAATAGGTAATGTCCCTGCGGTTCGTACACCAAAGGAACCATATCCTACCTTCAGGTAATGCCCTGCGGTTCGTACACCAAAGGAACCATATCCTACCTTCAGTTATGATGAGCTAGTTTCAATTCCAGGATTCTCGTCTGCCTCAGCAGTAACACTTCCAGTTCAGAGTTTCCGAAGCCTTCCTCTGTCTCCCAAGACTCTCTGCCTCCTGTTACTTCATCTGTGTCTCCCAAGACTCTCTGCCTCCTGTTACTTCATCTGTCTCACAAGACTCTCTGCCTCCTGTTACTTCATCCATCTCCCAGGACTCTCTGCTTCTTGTTACTTCCTCAGTATGTGCTGTGGAGACTCGTGCCTTGACCACTAGGATGAAGCGCCTCCACCCACTTCATCTCCCGGATTTCCAGCCTCTGTCTGTCACTCCTGAGGAATTTGGCCATTTTCAGAGGACCTGTGATATTCTGACCATCGCCCGCACCAAGGCTGCAACGGGAGAGATAGACCAAGCCTGGAACAACTCCACCCTCCAGTTTCTTTACTAAGACAGACTCCTCTATAGGAAGTGTCTCTCTTCACGCCGTCCAGAGAAGGTGTGGAAACTATGTTTAGTTGTTCCACGGAAGTGTCGGCCCATTATATTGAATATTGCACACGAAAATCCTTTAGCTGGTCACTACTTTCATCGAAAGACGGAACAGAAGGTTGCTGACCAATTCTTCTGGCCGGGAATGGGTACCGACATCAGAGTACACTGCCGTTCTTGTGACAAGTGCCAGCGCTTTTCTTAAAAGGGACGAGTAAAACCAGCCCCCCTGCAGCTTCTGCCCATCGTTACCAAACCCTTTGCTCGGGTTGCAATAGATTTGGTTGGACCCCTCTCACCTCTATCATCTGCTGGTGCTGGTGGCCAAGTTCTTCAGGGATTTAACACGCTGCCAACCTTCAGTTTATCAGCTCAAACCGGACAAGGTGTCTCCTCTCAAGGTCCAGCATTCTTGGGTGGTCCAGCTGTCCTCCCTGCTCCTTCTCCAGCTCTAGTGTTCACAGGTCAAGGCGTCATCCCTCAGCCGTCACAGCATGGGCCAGTGTTCCTCAGTGATCAAGGAGGCGTGATCCCTCTGCCGTCACAGCAAGGGCCCACGTTCATCGGCGGGCAGGGCGGCTCCTTCGTTGGCGGACAGGTGTTTTGTCAAGCTGGTCCATCCGGTGCCAGTTTCCAGCAAGGTGGTGTTCAGGCCTACAAATTCAGTCATCCATATAGCAGGAAAAGATAATCTAGGTGCTGACTTGCTTAGTAGATCCTGTTGATCCTACTAATATTGTGTAATCTACTTGCAGCAGATTCTTGTTTGGGGAGATGTGTAAGGGAGATAAGCCGTGCTGACTCTTCCTCCCTTCCTAACTACCCTTTATGCGCTTCTATACATCCAGACGACCTCGTTATACCCCCAGCCAGGCCCTTAAGTTTTGGATCTCCGGTACCATTAGGCTTCAGTACCACGAGGCTTTGCTACTGGCCTTGGCTCCGCCCTATCCGAGGCTACGATGGGAGGCTGGTTTTGAGGCAAGGACAGACACCAGCCACCACCCCCTCGGTGAACACCTCGTCTCTCTTCGAGCAGGTTCCTCGTCTCACCGGAAGAGCAGCCACCCTGGGCTCCTGCTGCTTTTCTCCATATTTTCATCTGCTACCGCTGTCGTCTCCCTGCCACACTCCAGCTTCTGGACTTCACTTCCTGGTTTGTTGCTGAGTGGATCTTCACTGGTGCGCCTAACCTGTGACTCAGCACGCCGTCTCCTTGCACACGACAGCAGTGGTTCGGTTATTTGTTATTGTCTCTTAGTGATAATACACTCATTCTGTTTTGTCTTGTTTTCCTTTCCAAAGGGCTAGTCTAATTAATCCTGGCTTAACGTCATATATTTTGAGGGCGAGAGAACGTGGCCTCCCGTTTCCTTCACAAACACGTACAAAACAGACCAATAAACAATAAATAAAACTAATAAGACATGATATAAAGGCTGTAACTCCTGTTTTTCCACCCGTTTCCCTCGCTCACTTTCGTCCTTGTTGCCACCACCATTGTCCTCACCACCACTGGTACCACCTGTTGCGCTGGTAGAGGCCATGTTAGCGGTAAATCGTCAGAATTCGTTCCCACTCTAGCAGAACAGAGGGTAGCACAAACAAAATGGCCGAAGGGGACTCTCACACTGCATTTTGATAGGTTAAAGGCGGCGTCACACTAGTACTTTTCCGTCAAATTTCTGACGACTGTCAACTTTGCAGACGGTGGCCGTCACACACAAGCTTGCTTCCGCCTTTGCCGCGCTTGTCGAATGTAAACAAACATGGGTCCTCATTCATCCCAGCAAGCCGCGGCTTTTTTGCACCTTATAATGTAATCAGCTGTTCTGTGATCCCAAAGGCAACGGTGACCTCTAATACTCTCTATGAGAAATTCGTCAGTGTGTTTTGTCCACTGCTCATCTTGGCCAGCTACTTGGAAGTTGCCTTGGAAATATTCAAAAGCATCGCACATTCGCACTCCCCTGGAAATGTACACAAACAACTGAGGAACTTTTCATTGCTAGGCTAGACGAAAAACAAATATGTATACAAACATATATTCACCAACTCATTTAAATTTCATGCCATGATAATAGCATTCTTCCGTTTAACAAAATTTTTTTTTTTTTTTGTTTAATAAAAGTGTTGATTAGAAACCATAGTTTTTATTTTGACTAAAAATTGGCGCTAGGCGAAAACGATGCGTTCCGTCTGACTCAAGACGACGGAAAGAGTTGACGAAGAGTAAAAAGACGACGGAAATCGCCTGAGACGACGGAAAAAGTGCTAGTGTGACGCCACCTTTAAGAGAGAGGTCTGACGTCACCAGGGAACAGCGTGGTTTGCCGTGCAGCCGCCAGAGGACAGCCAAGTTTGAATTCAAATCACCAAGCGTGATATATATATATATATATATATATATATATATATATATATATATATATATATATATATATATATATATATATATATACAGGGTGTCATGTGAGGTAGGCTACATATATGGGGATATAATACGTACAGAGGTCCTCTTTTATTGTACACCTCATTTAATGCGTTTCCAGCTTTATGCACACCTCACTTTGTTTCCATCACTCGTACAATGCACAAAATTTCTGACTTTATGCACACTTGGTGAAAGTAACTTTCATTTGAGAAGAAAAATATTTGCTTTGAAATTATTTTTTCTTCTGCAAGAAACCATTGAAATAAATTTAGAAATTATTTTTAACAACAAAAATGATAATTAAATGTTAAAAAATATAAATTAAAAATTATATAACAAAGAACCAACGAGATAGTTGACGCCGTGTTTATGGTTTTGGTCCAGCTACGTTGTTCCAGAATGCTTGTGTTATGGTTTCATATTTCACGCTTATTAAACATTATAATATTTTTTACCTTTGTAGGTTGGTGATACGTAATATTTGTGATCTTTCTAGGTTTGTAAATATGGGTCCTTCCAAAAATATGAAATAGACAAGGTTACAGATATAGATTATCAAGGAAAGTAAAATATTTTCACTTCGAGAGAAACTAGACATCATAGTCAATGCTGAGACAGGTGAGAAGCTCCGTGAAGTAGGCAGATTTTACTCTATTAATGAGTCCACAGCGCTTAACATGGAGAAATGTAAAGATGCTATAAAGAACAGTGCAGGAATGATCGATATGGGGCCCCTTATGACAGGGTCTTAGGAGTCAGTCATGGTGGGTCCCGGTCCCAGTCTTAGTCATAACACAGGGTTGTATTATTATTATTTATTTTTTTTTTTTTATGCAAGAGGGAAGCTTGCCAGAGGTAACAAAATATTAAAAAAAGGCCCACTTAAGCTGCAAGTTCCCTAAAAGATGAGAAAGAAATTAGCCAGAAAACAGAGACAAATGTCTTGAAATCTCTCTATTAAAAGAAGTTAAGTCGTAGGAAGATGGAAATACAGAAGCATGCAGGGAGTTCCACAGTTTACCAGAAAAAGGTATAAACGATTGAAAGTAGGTACTGGTTAACTCTTGTATTAAAGAGTTGGACAGAATAGGGGTGAGAGGAAGAAGAAAGCTTTGTGCAAGGAGGCTGCAGGAGGAGGGGAGGAATGCAGTTCGCAAGATCAGTAGAGCAGTTAGCACGAAAATAGCGATAAAAGATAGAAAAAGATGCAACATTTCTGCGGTGAGAAAGAAGCTGAAGAGAGTTAATCAGAGGAAGGGAGTTGATGAGACGAAAAGGAATGGATAGGGCAAGAAGTTTGGTTAAGATCATTAGTGAATGATAGAAAGAGAGTGGGTGACAGGACAGAACCCTGAGGAACACCACTGTTAGTAGATTTAGGAGAATAGTAGCCGTCTACCATGGCTGCAATAGAACTTGGAAAGGAAACTAGAGATAAAGTTGCAGAGAGAAGGATAGAAACCGTGGGAGGGCAGTTTTGACATCAAAGCTTTGTGCCTGACTCTATCAAAAGCTTTTGATATATCTAACACGACAGCAAAAGTTTTACCGAAATCTCTAAAAGAGGATGACCAGGACTCAGTAAGGAATGTCAGATGATCACATGTAGAGCGACCTTGACGGAACCCATACTGGCGATCAGATAGAAGATTGTGAAGTGACAGATAAGAATCTTCTTATTGAGGATAGATTAAAAAACTTTAGACGAGCAAGAGATTAAAGCTATAGGAAGGTAGTTTGAGGGATTAGAATGATCACTCTTTTTGGGAACAGGCTGAATGTAGGTAAACTTCCAGCAAAAAGAAAAGGTAGAAGTCGATAGACACAGTTGAAAAAGTTTGGCCAGGTAAGATGCAGGCACGGATACATAGTTTTTGAGAGCAATAGGAGGGACCCCATCAAGGTATATAAGCCTTCCTAGGATTTAGGCTAGCAAGGGCATGGAAAACATCATTATGAAGAACTTTAATTATAGGCATGAAATAGGTAGCTCAAGATACTATCATTTGGATGATAACAGGAAGCCCCTTCATCAGTACTACAGTGGAGACTCAATACTCGAACTCGAAAATTAGATTTAATACTTGAAAGAATACCTGATAATCGAACGTCCACACACGTGGTAGTAAACAAGGTAGGGCTGGGCAGGAACCGAGTCCGGAATCGAGTCCGACGATTCCGCCGCGCCCAACTAGGAACCGAGTCCAAAGTCTGGGAACTGAGTACTAATGAGTCCAAGCGATTTTCAATTTGTACGGCGCCTCATTATATCAAACATTAAGGAATATGGGCAAGAAGTTATTACGAAACAAAATACGTTTGATAAAGTACTGCTAAAATGAAGTAGAACGTACTGAAATTGCATGAATTGTATCCCTGCACGAATATTAAAGAAATTGCATGAAAGTCAGAGATAAATTTTACTCAAGCAGGCCAATAGCAGCACCGCTTTAGTGTTGCCATAATTTTTCCTTTCCTTTTGCGTTTTCATTGGCAGATGTGCGGTGACATCACAAGTAGGTATATGTATCGGGTGGCCATGCAGCCTATCTCGCTCGCAGCTCATATTAGGCTAAACTGCTCCATAGGGAAACTTTGTGACAGTTGCCTCCACAAAGCAATTTACTGTTATTTTCCAGATGCATATGAACTTACTCTTCATTCAGTTGTTCTGCAACTCCTCCTTTCTCAAATTAACATACATCTAAATCTCAAATTCCATTTTTTTTTTCTTAACCCCTTACGTGCGATCAGCCTACATATCGGTGGGTGAAATTTAAAACTGTAATGCCGATCAGCCTACATATAGCAAGGGCTGTAAAAAAACTGCCGGTAATAGGTAGCGAGCTGGTATTAACACCATTGGAAAGAGCGTTTTCTGTAGGTCAGGACTGACAATTGTAACACTGGCCTGTGTTGCGTACTAGCAGTCCACCCTCCCGTACACAAAACTTCGTGTGCACTAGAAATGAACCATGAATTTTTTTTTTTTTTTTTTTTTGGTTTGTGTGGTTGTAGGAGGTGATAGCTGTATGATGCAGACATACACGTGGTATCATGATGTTTTCTGTGTTACATCACTCATTCTAGAGTGGTGCAACGCATTGGGAGATGTATACGCATTCAATATTTTTTTGTTATACGTGTATTTGAATATAACCAAAGGAGGTTGTAGAGCAGCTGCAGGTTGTGTACCCTTGTTGACAGCTTATAATAAAAACATATAAAAATACATGAAAATATATAAAACCACATCCAAATCATCAATCTTTCGTTGCTTTTACGCAAAACTTGCGTTTGACAGGTGAAACCCCCGGTGTAGAAAACTATCCTAGACAAATTACAGCATCCTTCCATGAACCTTGAACGAGCCCGTCGCGTAAGACCGCTTCACCCCTCGCGTCCTCCAACAATCCAACTGCACCAACGACTGTTTCAACTAGTCCTGTAAGAACCGACATTCCTGCATCAACAACTGCTTCATTGAGTCCTCAGCGAATCAACAATACTACATGAGCGACTTCATCTACTGCTTCAGTGAATCCTGAGGGAACCAACGTGGCAACATCGTTTTATTAGGTTCCGACGGTGGCGGCGTGGCGCTGCCTCTACGTATATCTACACCTGCTACCGACACCACCAGCAAGGCAAAGAGTGTCAAGGAAGGCAGGAGCTGCGGTCCTGCCTTCCTTGACACTCTTCCACTTCAACAAACGCCTGGGTTTCAAGACCCAACTCTAGTAGGGCTTCTACAAGCCCATCCAGCCATCGTGCTGGAAAAAAGTAAAACAACAAGAACAACGACACTACCAGCCACTCTACTCCGATGGTGCGAGGGGAGCGACCGAGACGTCTGTGGAGGCATGGTACAATAACTTTTTGATAGGTAGACGCACGAGAACATTATTGGAACCACCAGCTGACTCAGTGACGTCATCCGGTCGTGTAAACAACTCCATATCTTCGAGTGAGTGTACACGTGTGGCAGAATTTGATCTTGGATTGTATGTTTCATGTGCCTTAATATTAATTTCTTATTGTCAGTATGGGCAAAGCTAGACCTTGTGCAGTGTATGGATGCACGCCTGCCAAGTCTAGTAATTTTAAATATTATAAATTCTCCAAGAACAAGACCATCGCAAGACAGTGGCTCCAAAAACGCTATCGTGCTGACACAGCAAACGTAAATAATGCCGTGATTTGTGAGCAACATTTTAGTTCCGCCCAAATTAAGTGCAATTTGAAATATGAGTTATTAGGTTCCCCAGTTCCAAGGAGTTGGAGGGATCTAAAAACTGAGGCAGTCCCTGATCAAAATCTGCCATTTCGTGGACACGATAAATGGAAGTGGCCTTTCTGCAGAAAATACAAGTAAGGAAACTTAGATTTACTGGCTAAATCTGATCAGTTTCAACACTCCAAATTAGAAATTGTATAATCTGCTTATGCCTAATGAACGAAATTAGTTCTACTAGTAGCCTAGGCCTAGTCCATAATTTACAGGCTATGCCAGCCTTACAAGCTACTGACTGTACCATGGTACAATAACTTTTTGATGTCTCTCGTTATTGTACCATGGGTTTACACTAAAAAATAAAGTTTCTATATGAAGTGTGAATAGTTTAGGGCCGATGCAAGCTAAAGGAATGGATTGCCACGTTTAAATAGCGGTATACACTCACGGTCCATTCAAATTACATGCATTTCAATGGCTTACGGTCCCCACTGAAAGGCATTTAGTATGTGACAGCACCGTAAACAGAGCGTGACCGTCCCTGTATAGTGTAGATCGCCTTTAGACTCATACGTGCATTAGCCTTTAGCCTCTTGTAGTTTTATATGTAGAGAGAACAGTGAGGTGCTGAGGAAGACGACGAAGGTACATGAAGGCGAAGAGGATCAAAGGAAATCAATGTACATTATGCAATTATGCATAATGTATATGGCTTGAAAAATCCACTAACAATGTCTTTGAGCCACATCTACTAGGCTATCTGACATGTCTTTATCCGTACAATATCTTGTCTATCGCTATGAAATATCATCAACATTCAATCACTAATGTGTATCATATTTAATTTTCGACTGCATAACTAATGGATCATGAAAAGAAAAAAGTTTTATATTAATCATGATTTATTGAGTAGCAGACTATCGCGATCAGGGCTGGCTAGGCGAGTGGATGACGTCACAGAAACAGCGTTTCAGAAGACTTACCAGTAGGGCTGTGAGTTCAAGACTCTCGTGTGTCTACCTGTCTCGTTATTGTACCATGTGTGGAGGACAGTGCTAGTAACAACGAGCGATCCCGAAACCGTAGACATAGGAACACCCAAAAGAAATAAGGTACTGGTAGTTAAGTGTGTAAGCCTACACTAATATATTATAATAAGATTTTCAATGAATTACCATTAGCCTCGTTAGATGATGCAGATCTACATGATTTATTTACTGATAGGATAAATTCTGTTATTTATCTTCAAAACATTAACTTTCATCCAGTTACTATATTAGATGATAAATCTAACAATGAATTTGGTGTTGATAATTTCTATGTACATACAAGACACTTTAATATCCTACCCTCTGAATATATGTTTTTGGATTCTTTTTTGACACCAGATATCAACACTATCTTTAAAATACTTAACCTTAATATACGTTCTGTACCTACTAACCTTCAATATTTTGCTGATACTGTCTTAACACACCTATGTATTAAATGTGACGTGATTGGTCGATATCTAACCAAAACAAGGCTCCATTCTGACCTCTCGCCAGTGTACCAGTTGTCTGTTTACAGCCTCTTCACCAGGAGCCGCAACAGACATGGAGGTGGTGTAGCATTGTTTGTATCTCATACTTATTTATCTTCCATGTATTATGGATTAACTAATCTTGATTCGTCCATTGAATGTGTAAGTGTTACCGTTAAGATTAGTGATAAGACCATTCTAGTTGTGTGTGTTTACAGATCTCCAAATGGCAATTTTTATGATTTTCTTGATAAATTAACTGAATTTCTATCGTTAGCAAGTAGCTTGAATTATTATGGTATTCACATTATAGGTGATTTTAACGTAGATCTACTGAAGCACGCCAACAATAGTCATGTATGTGAATTTATTAACTCTTTGTATTCTTTTTCGCTGTTCCCTTTAGTAACAAAGCCAACACAAGTCACAAACACAACAACCACACTTATTGACCAGATATGGAAACACAAGCTGAGATGAATACTAACAATTATATAGTACATAATGATACAACACACCACTTCCCCGTACTATCTCAATTTAGGATTCAGAATGTGACAAACAGTGCGCCAGAATTTATTTATAAACGATTTTTCTATAGTGTAGCTTATGAAAATTTTAGTAAGGAAGTTTATCAGCTGGACTGGTCACATGTTTTTTAATCTGTTTGTCCTAATGTTGCATAATGACCTTTTCTTTATTCTTTCAATACTCTGTATAAAAAACTTTATCCAGTTAAACGAGTATGTATTAACGGTAAACATCAGCAAAAGTCATATATCACACCAGCTCTAAAGAAAAGTATATATAAAAAAAAAAAAGTTAGAAAGATTATCACAAGAATGGCCAATAACATTTCGTGAAACACAAAAGTTGTTGTTGTTGATGTTGATGATGATGATGATGATGTTGATGTTGTTGATGTTGTTGATGATGTTGTTGTTGTTGTTGTTGTTGTTGTTGTTGTTGTTAAAACGAAATAGAATGATAGAAGTAAAAACGAAGGAGAATGATAGAAGTTGTTGTTGTTGTTGTTAAAACGAAATAGAATACTAGAAGTAAAAACGAAGGAGAATAATAGAACAGGAAGCAGGCAAGGAAAGGAGGAAGAGCTGGAGGATGAATGGAGAAAGGAAGGAAGGAAGCAAAGAGTGAAGGAGGGTGGAAAGGAAGAACGACGCCTTTGATATTAATTTTTTTGAGAGGTAACCTTGAAAACGCATATTTCGGGTGCATTTCCTTGCCGGAAATTAAAACTTTCTTGCTTAGGTGTCAGATTTCGCACATTTCAGATTATATCGGAAGAATTTTTTTATGAAAATAAAAATAATAGGTAAATATTTCTTATCTCTGTTTTTGTTGCTTATATTTGTCTTTTAGTTAAGTTTTGTTTTCTTTTTTTTTCTCATATTTTCATAGTTTTACGTGTGATTCGATTTGGAATTGAACATAAGTGAAGAGTGAAATCATCTCCGTCTTTGCATGATAGCTTTTTATTTCCATCAATGAGCGTGGAACTTTCCTCTCAAAATTATCACCTCCCCTTAATTTATTCCCTCAGTTAGGACGTGTTTCCAGGTTGTCATATAGAAAATAGGACCATGTTTTTTGTTGAGTTGAATTATATATATTTTCCTTTTACTTTCTAATTATGTTTGGTTTGTTTTACAACGGAAATTTTCTTTAGATATGCGATTTAAAGAAAAGAACAATTATCTTGTTTTTATTTTCTGACTAATCTTTTCACGAGAAAATATTAGATGTCACCAAATAATTTGTTTTGTTTGTTGTTATTCAACTTTCCTTTTTTTAATCTATAATTTCTCTTCTTATCACTACGTTTCTTATTATTCCATTTATTTCACAAACGTCTGAATTTCTTATGTTAAATGTAATACCAGCCCCTTCTTTTGTCTAGTTTTGTGTCTTTCATGTACATTTTCACTCAATATGATTATCTTTCTTTAAATAGAATTGTTCACTTCATTTATTTCCGATATCTACACTCTTCAAAACCTACAGACGTATACACGTCAATAAGTCTGCTCTGTGTCTGTGTGTGTGTGTGTGTGTGGCTACGGGTCGCCTGTGTGTGAGAACTGAGAAGTAGGTCTAAAGTTACTGCCTGATTTTTCCCAAACTCTGGACTTGCAAACTAGCCGCAGTGCAGCAGAGAATACATGAATACAGTAAGAACATATTGATCGAAGTTGGGAGTAGCGGAGTGTTGGACTTTGCCAATATTAGCCAGTGAAATTTTTGATTACTGGGCTAACCATTCCCTCCACCCGTCAGCCATATCCTGCGTATGAGCATTAGAGGCGTGACGTCAGTTGCCAAGGAAACGGAGACGCCGTGGGAAGAGTCAAAGATGGCCGAGTAGGAGAATGTTGATACAGTCATGAATTTGGCAGCAAACCAGATTTAAAAAATGACGAACCCCTAACTAAGAACTGCCCTTACTTAACACACTTTTGAGTGCCAAGAGACAAGAAGAGCCTGAAAACTCAATCCTGCTGGAAGAGATAAAATACCTTCGAGAAGAAATACGGGAATTGAAGTAAGTCAAGAAAGAAGTGGACTTGTTAACTACACGACTGGACGATGCATACACAATAATCCATGGACAACAACTCTTCCAGGAATCCATGGATAGCAGTGAGACGCCAGAACGTAGTCTTGGATGTGAAAGAAGCAGCTGATGAGATGGGGAGGTCGGATGACAAGAAAGTGAAGACGATCCTGGACGCTGCTGGATACACAAAAAATCTTGACATGACTGAATGGGAGATGAAGCGACTCAGTAAGGAGAACGATGAGAAAAAACGACCAATACTGTTGAGAGTAAACAACCAGAGACAGCGTGACAATACTCGTATCCTAAGAGTAGCGAAAAACTTGAAAGAAGCTGGAGCAACAATGGCAAAAATCTATTTGAAAAAGGATACTCACCCGGCAATTCGAAAAGAACAAGTTCGACTAAAGATGCAAGAGAAGGAAGAGAAAGAGAAACCATGCAACGCTGCTTCGAACATCAGCTACAACTGAAAGAACAGTCCTGCTGAGGGATGGAGTTGTCATCGATTGATACTCTCCGAAGTTTTTTCAGTAAGACGGCAAAATAAGGTAGTGAAAATCTGTTCATGGAACATTACTGCCTTGAGAGATAAGTTACAAGATAACTTGATGATACATTTTCTTAGGAGTTTTGATATTGTATTTCTTTTAGAGGCAAAACAGTACTTTAACTTGACAGTGCCAGGGTTTGATAACTATACCAATGTAGGTCAGCTTCGAGGAGGAGTGGTTATGTTAGTCAAATGTAAACTAACGGACGAAATCATAAACTTGGATACAGACAGTGAGGGGTAAATATAGATAACCATGTCGTGGTGGCCATACCAGAAGATAGGTGGGGTGTATATTCCCCCAAGTGATTCACCATATTTTAACTCTGTACAACACGGAGCCTTGGCAAGCCACACTGTCAGCCATGGCGACGTCATCGTCATGAGTGACTTTAACGGCAGAGTCGGGCAGCCTCACTTAGTTGATGAGGCAGGATGTGTGTACTTGTATGATAGTGTGAAGGACAGGGTCATGGTAAAACTCTTGTTAATATATGTCAGAATATTGATTTGGTAATAGTGAATAATCTTTTGCATGGGAGTGAACATTTCAATAGAAATTTGTCTTTTAAACGCTGTGACACATGGCTGTCAGAAATTTATTTATGCCTTTGTAAATTGACTTGTTTAGATAGAATTAGGGAGTTACACGTGTACCAAAATGTACGAGGATCAGACCATGGCCCTATTATCCTTTGCCTTGGATATTAAAAAAGGAAAAGTGATCTCGGCCAAGGATTTGGTAGAGAGTAGATACCTTGGGATAAAGTTATCAGCCCAAGGCACCAGCCTCTGTCTATAAACCTAGGAAATCAGCTAACTGTCAGAGTTAATCAAGAAGAATTCATAGGTAGATTAAACCAAGTGGAGCCCTCTACTTTGAGGCAGGACAGTGATATCGATGAAGTTTTAATTATGGGATATGACATTATCATAGAGGCTGCTACGAGGTGTATGAGAGAAACAGAAAACGCGCCAGGTGACTGGGACACGGCACAGCCAACATGGTCAAGGACACTGCAGTCAGAGGGCAATAAACTGTTGTGGCAATCAATTAATTTGAAAGGACTGTTAGTGGTGAGAAATGAAGAAAGACCGGGTGACTAACTTTGAAGAACATGTAGAGAAGCTACTGAACCCAAAGGACACTCCAAATATCGAGGAGGTGGTACTAGAAAATAGTGTGCCCTACATCCCGGTGCTTGATGATCCATTTTCTATGCAAGAGTCTATGGAGTCTGTTAATGGTATAAACAAAAACAAAAGTTACAATGGTATATGTCCGGGGATTGTCGAGATGCTTCCTAAGCTATGGTTATCATTCTTTATGCTTCTTATTAATATTGTTTTCATGAATATGAAGTATCCAGTCATGTGGTGCTACTCAAAACTATAGTCTTCCAAATCTAAACTTGGATCTTTGGCGTGTCTCCTTAGGGAATAGCAGGCCTTCCACTGCTGCCACGTTTCACCCAGAATTTGAATGGCCAAGTGTGTGACTTGACCCATCTCTCATTTATTGCTCTCTCCCTTCTTCCCTCACCTCCGCTCTCTCTCTCTCTCTCTCTCTCTCTCTCTCTCTCTCTCTCTCTCTCTCTCACACACACACACACACACACACACACACACACACACACACACACACACACACACACTATGCTGGAGTTTGGAATATGCAGGAGTAGTGTGGACCCCTCATAAAAAGAAACACATAAGAAAGTTAGAGAGACTACAAACTGGTTCCAGAATTTGAAGGGATGACATATGAGGAGAGACTAAAGGCTATGGATCTACCAACCCTGGAACAGAGAAGGGAGAGAGGGGATCTGATACAAGTTTATAAATTGATCAACGGAATGGACTAAGTGGATAATGAGAAACTGAGTCTGAGAGAAGAATATGACATTCGAAGCACAAGATCGCATAGTAAAAAGATGAGAAAGGGAAGATGTCTGAGAGATGTTAAAAAATATAGTTCCCCACAAAGATGTGTTGAGACGTGGAACAGTTTGAGTGAAGAAGTGGTGTCAGCAATGAGTGTGCATAGTTTTACAGAAAAATTGGATAAGGGTAGATATGGAGACAGGGCCACACGAGCATAAAGCCCAGGCCCTGTAAAACTACAACTAAGTAAATACAACTAGGTAAATACACACACACACACACACACACACACACACACACACACACACACACACACACACACACACACACACACACACCAGGAAGAATGAAATGAAATGGATAGACCTGTAAGAAATAAGTTACCAAATTCAAAATATGCTGATGAGGCCCAAGGAGCAAAACCAAAAGTGGCCATACAAAACATGAGTCCATTTTCAACAGGAGCAACAATGCAAGGAAGATTGGTTATGCTAGATAAGAAATTTGAGGAGTTGGTGAAGGAATTAAAAGTTCAGAGGAGTGAGGAGGAGCAGGATAGAGAATTCCGCAAGACTTTGAAGGAAAGAGTTAAGAGACTGGAGGAAAATGAAAAACGACTGGTAGATGAGAATGCACACTTGAGAGTGGAGGTTGAAAAATACAAGAGACGGTTGGAGGAGAAAATGGAGAAAGTTGTAAAGGAGAAAGATGACTTTAAGGAAATGATCAGTGAGCAAATGAAAGGTTTAAAAGGGAGTGGGAACTGAAGAAAACACAATGGACTGAGTCGAGGGAAGCTGAGATGGTTGGATTACAAGAAATAATTAAAGATCAGTTGAATGAAGACAAAAAAGAAAGGTCTAAGGAACTGGTTAATGTTATGAAGAATAAGGAAACATTGATAAGAGAAATAGCAGAAAAGAAGAAGAGTGTGTTAATATTTGGGATGAAAGAACAAAATATAACATATAAGCCTAAGAGAATTAAAGAAGAATTAAAAACGGTAAGAGATCTGTTCAAAAATCTAAATGATGATGAAAAAAAGACCTACAAGAAGAAGTGGAAGAGATCCATAGACTGGGTCCGTATAAGGAGGGAGTAAGGAGACCGATTAAAGTAGTACTGAAGTCACAACAATCTGCGGAGGATATCCTATATAGAACATCAAAGTTAAGAGAGATAGAAGGTTGTAAAGAGGTGTACGTAAGAAAAATAGAAATGAGGAAGAGAGAAGATATAAGGAATTGTTGGAAGAGGCGAGAAGGAAAAATGATGTGCGGTCTGAAGAGGAAAAAGAAAAGTTTTTTTGGAGAGTTATAGGAGAGAGAGTCAGAAAGTGGTATGTGGAAAAAAGGAATGCGGAGGAACCCCTAGAGGGAGCAGTGGGTGGACCGTAATGTATACTAATATAGATGGGATACTGTCAAGTAGATTGGAATTGCAAGACTATATGATGGTGGAGAAGCCTGATATAGTGTGTTCGACTGAGACAAAATTACATGAAAAAACAAAGGTAAATTTGGATAATAAATATAATATATGGAGAAAGGATAGAGAGGGTAAAGGTGGAGGAGGAGTTATGATTATGACGAAGAAGGAGATAAATGTGGATAAGGTTTGGTATGGGAAGAACAACATAGAAGTGATAAGCATAAGGTTAAAAAGTGATGGAAAAGAATTAATAATCATGGTGACCTATGTACCTCCTAAAACAAATTCTTGGACATTAAGGGAATACGACAATATGATCAAGGATACTTTGCAGAGTTTGGAAAGTGTATTAACTGAAAAAAGAAAGGTGATACTAGTAGGAGATTTTAATTGTAAGGAGGTGGATGGGAAAATCTAGGAAGTGGTGTTGGAGAGGAAGCATGGGAGAGAGATTCTTAATCTAATGATGGAAAATATGATGGAACAGAGGGTGAAGAAAATACTAGATATAGAGGAGATGATGAACCGGCTAGACTGGATTTGGTGTTAACACGAGAAGTGTACCTATGTGGGGATATACAATATAAATGTCCATTGGGGAAGAGTGATCATGTGGTTATGGAAATGCAGATGGCAATAACACAGCGAAGGAGAGATGAGACATACAGGAGTGGTAGATTGAATTATAGAAAGATGGACACAGAAAATTTGAAAAATTATTTCAGAACATTAGATTGGGAGATGTTACAAAGCAGAGAAGTGCAAAAGAAATATGAGATTTTTATGAAATATTATAAAGAAGGAGTTATGAAATTTGTACCAAAGTATAAACCGAGAGAGGAAGGAAGAAAGGATTGGTTTAATGCAACTTGTGTTAAGGCTAAAGAAAAGAGAGATGTGGCTTGGAAAAGATGGAAAAGAGCAGGAATATACTAAATAAGGAGAATTATAGAGTGGCAAGAAATGAGTATGTGAGGGTAAGGAGGAGGAAGAAAGAAAATTTGAAAAGATATTGTAGACAAGAGTAAGGAACATCCAAAATTGTTTTACAGGTTCATAAATGGTAAACTTAAAAGAGAGAGTCCATTGAAAGGTTAAAAGGAGAGCAAGGGATAGTAGATGACCCTAAGAATATCGCAGAATTGCTAAATAATAGGTTTCAACAAGTATTTACTAAAGAAACAATGTTTGTAAAGCCTCAGAATGTAGAAAGAAATGTGCACATGGATGACATTAAGATACCTAAAAGGAGTTATATAAAATGTTGGAGGAACTTAAAGATGATAAAGCGATGGGACCAGATGAAGTTTCAGGAAAATTATTGAAGGAATGTAGAGAAGAATTCATAGATCCATTGTATGATATTATAAGGTGCTCATTAGAAACGGTAGAGTGGAAAAGAGCTGAAGTGATGCCCATTTATAAGGGAGGCAGTAAGGAGGAGCCTCTTAACTATAGAACTGTGTCTTTAACAAGTGTGGTCGGTAAGATTTGTGAGAGGGTGATAAAGAAATATTGGATACGGTTCCTGGAGGATCATAAGTTATTATTGGATCATCAATTTGGCTTTAGGAAAGGGAGGTCATGTGTAACAAATCTACTGAGCTTTTATTCAAGAGTGGTTGACAAAATACAAGAGAGAGATGGGATGGATGGACTGTGTATATTTGGATTTAAAAAAAGCTTTTGACAAGGTACCGCACATGAGACTGCTATGGAAATTAGAGATTTATGGAGGACTGAAAGGAAAAGTGTTAAAGTGGATGGAAAACTACTTGAGATGGAGGGAGATGAGAACGGTAATAAGGGATGCAAAGTCGGACTGGTTGGTGGTGGAGAGTGGAGTCCCACAGGATTCAGTGCTGGCACCAATACTTTTCCTTGTCTATATTAATGATATGCCAGAGGGAGTAAACCAGGGCCGTTTCTAGGCACAGGCGACACAGGCGGTCGCCTGGGGCGATTGTGGGGGGCCAAATTGGCATCCAAAATGAATATTGTTACGCGGGGTACGATAATGTGCTGTAGGCGGAAAGGCGGAGCTGGGCGAGCGGGAACGGCGAGTTGAAGGCGGGGGATTGTTTTGGTTTTGCCCTGGGACGCTGGTGGTAATTCCTGCACTCTGGTGTCTTCCTACTGTTTTGGGCTCGCCTGGAGGGCTGCGCCTAGCCTGTGGGAGGCTGTAGCTCAGTGGAGAGCTGTGGATCTGACGGGGAAGTGCCTACAGTACGGACAGTGTGAGAGTGCTGGAGGGAGTGACGGCGGAGCTGGCTGGCTGACGCGGACACGTACTGCCGGTTACCTGAGTGTCTATCACCTGGCCCTTACATAAACGCTAACGGACCGGGCAGTCCGCTGGCATATCTTGCTCCTGGGAGGAGCCTGGACGAGGTGCAGGAAGTTTGTCCTTGCCTCTTCCTGACCCGCGGTTTCTTCCACTGCCATGAACTGTGTGTGAGCTGTGCCATTTTGTGTTTGTAAATAAAGGAGGTGAAGTTAGTGAAGCCTGCCTTTAGTAGACCATTTGCCTGCAAGTGTCTTATCCTCCAGCCTCAGTGTGTCATTATCTGTACAACAAATCAATCTGCTACAGGGCACTTCGTTAATCCAACTCAGCTGTCAAGCATTTAAGCTTTTATCCATCATGAAGAGGCAGTTCAAGCTGTCAGGTGCAGCAAACAAGAAAAGAAAAAAGGAGGAAGAGGAAAAACGAGTCCAAAGTAGAGGTATGTGTGCAGCTGTGTTTGTGTGCATTAGCCTAGCCTATATTATTATTATTATTATTATTATTATTATTATCATTATCATTATTATTATTATTATTATTATTATTTTAAATCATAAGTTCTGGATTACTCTAATATCGACTTTTGTGCTACCTATATTAGTTAATATTGGCATTTGCCAGGGTCTTCAGAGGACCTATCGTGAGTCCTCTGAAATTAAACATTTCCATGGGTCTCTCTATCATTTGGGGTGGGTTAACCTAGTTGTGTGTGATGCAGCAAAGAGCTCCTCAGATGCAGCTGACTACTTTGGCTACCTGCAAAAACTATTTAATCTCTTTTCTGCCTCCACTCAAAGGTGGTCGACCCTAAAAAAACATGTGGACACAACTTTGAAATCCTGGGCAGACACACGGTGGGAGAGTCGAATCAACAGTGTTGAGGTTGTAAGATTCCAGGCTGCAAAAGTGAGAGATGCTCTTTTAGAGGTCAGAGCAAGCACTGCAGATCCAGCCATTAAAATTGAAGCACAAGCCTTAGCAGAAGAGGTGGGATCATACCGGTTCTCTATTTGCACGGTGGTGTGGTATGATATCCTTAGAAAAATTCAAACTGTGAATAAACTTCTGCAATCACAATGCATGCATCTTGATGTAGCTGTTGACATTCTCAAGAAGACTGAAACCTCCTTATTAGCTACAGAGACACTGGGTTTGCTGATGCCCAGACATCTGCCAGAGAGATGTGTGAAGAGATGAATGTGGAAGCTGCACTAAAGCAGAAAAGACTCAGAACTACTAAAAGGCAATTCTCTTATGAGGCCCCTGATGAGCCTATTACCGATGCCTTGAAGAAAATAGAGTTTTCATTTTTCAATGTAGTTGTGGATGTGGCCATTGAATCCCTGAGAGAGAGAACTGGAATGATGAGTGATGTTGCAAAGAAATTCAGTGTTCTCATAAACTTCCCTGACCTGCCAGCTAGTGAGCTAGAAAAGCAGGCAAAAGATTTGTGTAATACGCTCACATCTGGGGATCAGGCTGACTTAAATTATGATGAACTGATTGTAGAGATGCAGTCATTTCCAAAACAATGGCCAAAGCAAAATATGACAACATTAGACCTTCTTGTTTTTCTGGAGGAGAAAGGCCTGAAAGAGATTTATCCAAACATGTGGGTGGCATTAAGAATTGCTGTCACTACACCTGTGACTGTGGCATCTGCAGAGAGAAGCTTCTCTAAACTTAAGCTCATTAAAACATATTTAAGGTCTACTATGTCACAGGAGTGCCTAAATGGGCTGGCAATAATTAGTATTAATAGAGAAATATCCAAACAGATTTCGTATGATGACACTATAGATGATTTTGCTGCAAGGAAGTCAAGAAGAATCAGGTTTTAAATATGAAAAGAAGTGAAGGAAAGTTTTATTTAATAGTTTTAGCATAGACCTCAACATTTATACATTGAGTTCTTTGGTTTTAGATTGGCAAGATTACCTTTTCAGTTTACCTTAGGTAGGATTTGCAATAAAAAATGTATAATGAACCTATGTGCAATTCTGAACTTGGCTAAAGAATGTTCAAATATAGTGCTCCGAGATTATTTAATGAGCTTCCAAATAATGTTAAGTGTAGTGATAATATTGTTACTTTAAAGAAGAGGCTAAAAACTTTTATTTTTATGGATTGCTATGATTTAGATGAGATGTGTATTAATGAACACTATGCCTTATAAGAAATAGAAGATTTATGGAAATGCTATATAACATGAAAATGTGATACATGCTGTGAACTGATGGAAATGTTTTATAACATGAAACTGTGATACATGCTGTGAATTGATGGAAATGCTTTATAACATGAAACTGTGATACATGCTTTGAATTGATTTAATGTATGTGGCTCTGTAGAGTGTAGATCACAAAAAATCCTTGTCGAAAAAGCCAAAAATAAGCCAATCAAGATAAAAGATAATAAGATAATGGTGTTATTCTATTAAAATTTACAAAAATCATTAGTATACTTTTGAGTCTATATATACTTTTCCTTATTGTGTATGCATATACGTGAAGATGATTTATTAATAAAGTATATTGTTTTTGTTGTGGAACTTGTGATGCTAGTTGTGTTCGAAATTGTTTAGGTTATTATTTCCAGCCCGGAGGGGGGAGGGGTGCCATAACGAATTCTTGCCTGGGGCGCCTGATGAACTAGAAACGGCCCTGGAGTAAACAGTTATATTAATTTGTTTGCGGATGATGCGAAGTTGTGTAGGTATGTGAAGAATGAAGAAGATTGAGAAATTTAACAGGCAGATCTGGATATGATTTGGGAGTGGAGCAAGAGGTGGGAGATGGAATTTAATCTGAGCAAAAGTCATGTAATGGAGATGGAGAAGAGTGGAAGACGGCTAAGAGGGTCATACAAGATGGGTGAAGGAGTAGTGTTGAAAAAGGTGGAAAAGGAAAAGGATTTGGGAGTGATAATACAAGACCATGGACAGTTTGAGGCTCATATTGACAAGATGTTTGGAGAAACATATAATTTGATTAGAAATATTGGATTAGCCTTTCATTATATGGATAAAGATATGATGAAAAAATTAATTAGTACGGTAATTAGACCAAGATTGAAATATGCTGGGGTGGTTTGGTCCCCTTATAAAAAGAAGCATATAAGGAAGTTGGAGAGATTGCAGAGAATGGCAACAAAGATGGTACCGGAATTGGCAGAAATGACCTATGAGGAGAGATTAAAAGAAATGAATTTGCTTACCTTGGAACAAAGAAGAGAAAGAGGAGATTTAATACAGGTTTATAAACTGTTGAATGGTTTGGATGAAGTGGATAATGAACAAATGATGTTGAGAGAGGAAAACTTAAATAGAACTACGAGATCGCATAGTAAAAAGATAGCCAAGGGAATATGCTTGAAGGATGTGAAGAAATATAGTTTCCCATAGAGATGTGTGTAGGTGTGGAATAGTTTGAGTGAGGAGGCGGTGTCAGCGAGGAGTGTGCATAGTTTTAAAGGAAAGTTGGATGTGTGTAGATATGGAGACGGGGCCACACGAGTATGATACCCAGGCCCTGTAAAATTACAACTAGGTGAATACACACACAAACACACACAGGTTATTAAGTCAAATGAGACATTGGTGAGGGAAACTGTAGACAAAAAGAGATGTGTGGTGATATTTGGTGTGGAGGAGGATAAGACACCGAGTAAAATGGAGAGAGAGAAAAACATAAAAAAGGTGATAAATAATATCATTAATGTGGTGCAGGAGGAGGGAAAAGACCTAGTACAAGAAATAGAGGACTTCCATAGAATTGGAAAGTTCACAAGAAAGGTATGAGGCCAATAAGAATCAAACTTAAGTCACAAAAGGATGTAGATGAATTGGTGGAGAAGTCATGGAGGCTAGCCCAGCAGGAAACAACAAGGAAGATTTGGTTGAGAAGAGATCTTGGTGAAAAGGAAAGAGAAATGTTAAATGAGTTGAGAAAGGAGGCTTTGAAAAAAATGAAGAGAGGACAGAAGAGGAGAAGAAAGAGTTTTTCTGGAGAATCTTGGATATGAGACTGAGGAAGTGGTTCATAACCCAGAAAAGTACAGCAAGAAAGGACTAAAGAAACTTACGTATGAGCGGAATGTAATGTATTCCAACATAAATGGAGTGATATCGGGATTTTAGAACTCAACGATTACTTGAGGGACAAGAACCCAGATATTGTGGGTCTTACTGAAACAAAACTGAGAGAGGAGAAGACCTGATGATGGTTGGAGAAGGAAATATAATGTTTGGAAAAGAAATAGAGTAGGTAAGATGGGAGGAGGAGTGATGTTGCTGGTTAAAAAGATATAAAGGTGGATCAAGTGAAAGAAGGTATGGGAAAGGCAGAAGTGCTAAAGATCAGAGCAGAAACTAATGAAGGAAAAAGAGGCACTACATAGTGGTGTACGTACCACCTAAGACAAATGCATGGTCAGTACAGGAATATGAAGAAATGATAAGTGATACAGGAACATGTCTGGAAGAAATGTTGGGTGGCTGTGAACGAACTATAATGATGGGAGATTTTAATTGTAAAGAGGTGTGTTGGGAGGACTGGTCAATGGAAGGATCAGAGACAACATGGGGAAATACACTATTGACACTGGCAATGGAAAATGTGTTAACTCAGTGGGTCAAAGAAGATACTAGGTTTGGAGGAGAGGGAGCATCGTCAAGACTGGACTTGGTCTTTAGTACAGAGCCAATGGTCATTGAGGAGATGAGGGTGGAGTGCCCTTTAGCAAAGAGTGATCATGCAGTTTTGGAGTTCAAGGTGATAGATGAAGAGAAATCTAGAAGAAATGAAGAATATAAAGTGGGAAGATGGAATTATGCCAAGACAGATTTTGGAAACCTAAAGAAATTCTTTCAAGAGACAAATTGGATGAAATTCAAGAGTGCTAAGGAGCAAATGAAAAGTGGAAGGAATTTATAAAAATATACAAAGAAGGTGAGAAAAATTTGTACCAATAAGACAACATAGAGAAGTTGGAAAGCAGGACTGGTTTAACGATAGATGTGAAAAGGCTAGAACAAGAAAAGAGGATGCATGGAAGAGGTGGAGAAGGAAAAGACGGATTAAGCAGTGGGAAAGTTACAAAAGAGCAAGAAATGAATATGTGTTGATTAGAAGAGAAGAAAGAAAGAAACAAGAAAAGGATATAATTGATAAATGTAAAGACCAACCAAGGCTTTTTACAGACATGTGAACAACAACATCAAAAATAGAGAAAGTATTGAAAGTTTAGAAGTAAATGGAGTATGCAGTGAAGATCCCAGGAAATGGCAGAGGCTATGAATGGATGCTTTCGGAAGGTATTCACAAAGGAGACTGCTTTTGACAAACCACTGGTAATGGAACAGAAAGGGATTATGAAGGAGTTTCAAGTAACTGTGGAGGAGATCAAGAATATGATGGGGAGTTTAGAAGTGAGAAAAGCTGTGGGACCTGATGGGGTATCAGGATGGATTTTAAGAGAATGCAGGAGCAACTGGCAGAAAAAGTTTGTGAAGTAATTGATGCCTCATTAAGGGAAGGTGTAGTGCCCCAAGACTGGAAAAGAGCTAACATTGTCCCAATCTATAAATCAGGTAACAAGAGAGACCCATTGAACTATAGACCAGTGTCACTTACAAGTGTGGTAGCTAAGATGTGTGAGAGGGTGGTGAAGAATAGATGGACAGACTTCTTGGAGAAAATGACATACTTTGTGAGTGTCAATTTGGTTTTAGAAAAGGGCGTTCATGCACGACAAACCTGATATGTTACTATTCGAGGGTGATAGATGTAATACAGGAAAGAGATGGTTGGGCTGATGGAATATATCTGGATTTAAAAAAGGCCTTTGATAAGGTACCACACCGGAGACTGATCTGGAAACTTGAAATGGTAGGAGGAGTGCATGGCAGTTTACTAAAATGGATGGAAGACTTTTGGTAGGAAGAGAAATGAGAACAATAATTAAGGACAGACCATCAGAATGGGGCTTGGTGGAGAGTGGAGTTCCACAGGGATCAGTGTTGGCACCAGTAATGTTCGCGGTCTACATAAATGACATGGTGGATGGGGTGTCCAGTTATGTGAGCCTATTTGCAGACGATGCAAAATTGTTAAGAAAAGTGAGATGTGACAAAGATTGCGAACTACTCCAGGAAGACTTGGACAGAATATGGAAATGGAGCTGTACATGGCAAATGGAGTTCAACACGACAAAATGCAAGAAAATAGAGTTTGGCAAGAGTGAAAGAAGAATCAGGAGTATGTACAAGATAGGAAATGAAGACATAAAACCAGTCATGAAGAAAAAGACCTTGGGGTGACAATTACCAATGACCTATCGCCAGAGAGACATATAAACAAAATAATTGGAGAAGTATTGAACTTATTGAGGAACATAAGAGTGGCGTTCGTATATTTAGATGAAGAAATGATGAAGAAAATAATTACTGCAATGATAAGACCGAGGCTTGAATATGCAACAATACAGTGGGCTCCGAACTTAAAGAAACACATAAGGAAACTAGAGAAAGTACAGAGGGCTGCAACAAAAATGGTGCCTGACTTAAGAGATTTGACTTATGAAGACAGACTGAAAAGAATGCAACTTCCGACCCTGGAAAACAGAAGAGAAAGGGGAGACCTGATAGCAATATACAGAGTGATGATTGGCATGGAAAAATGGATAGGGAAGATCTGTGTATGTGGAATGAAAGAATGTCGAGAGGGCATGGGAAAAACTAAAATGGCCACTTATAGGAGAGATGTGAAAAAATATAGCTTCCCTCATAGAAGGGTGGAAGCATGGAATAGTTTAGACGTGGAAGTGGTCAACGCAAGGAATATTCATGATTTTAAGAAAAAGCTGGACATTAATAGATATGGAGACGGGACAACACGAGCATAGCTCTTTTCCCGTATGTTACAATTAGGTAAATACAATTAGGTAAATACACACACACACACACACATTCCTTGTTTGACCACCGTGGTGATCAGACAGGTGCTTGGCTGTGCTGCTTCGCTCATACTGGTGGTAGTGCCATTTGTCTTGGAGGGACCACTGCTGCTACGTCAGGGCTTCGGGTCATGGAGTACTCGGGTCCTGCTACATATTCCACGGTTGAGGGCGACCTACGGCTGAGTGAGGATGAGGATGAGGGCGGGGGACCTGTAGTGACTGCCGGCTGTGGAACAGGACAGTTACCTTCGTCAGCTGTTCGTCACTCCCACCCATCTTCACCTGTCGTTGCCTCCTCCTCTTCCTCCAAGCGTTGCAAGCCTGACCTGGACTCTAGTGGAGAGGACTTCTACCCTGCCTCGAAGTCTTCTCGCGTGGGTGAGGACGTTGATTGTGTGGAGCGAGATGACAGTGCCTTCCCGCCCCTGTTGTCACCCCGTCCAACCTCCTGTGCCTCATCTGCTACTGCCTCGTTAGAACGACCATAGCCCTCCTCCTCTCACCTCCCTGCTTTTGCGCCACGGCTTGAATATGTCAAGCTTATGTTTCAAGATAACCCGGGAGTGGATATCAAGCTGCGATGGCTGGCAGAAGTGAATCGTGTGTTTGGTCTTGATCACACCTTGGCGGAGGTCAAGATGTCTGCGGTCACCTCCCGTTTCGTGTACATCTCCAGGAAGTGTCCAGACATTGTCCAGAGGGTGATGACTGGTGAGTTTTTGGCGCTAACACTGGTGGAGCAAGATTCTCTGGAAAGGCCACGTAAGTTCCCGAGCTACCTCATCCCTCATTACCCTGTGGAGGTCGACCCGTCCCTCAGTAAGGAGCTACCAGGAGTCTATAGTGCCCGACTATTTTACCAGAACGGTAAGCCACTAAACCGTATCATTGTTACATGGAGTCTCCTGGAACAACCACCACAGACCTTTGACTTCAGCTTTCTCCCATCGTTGCTGTCTTTTTTTTTTTTTTTTTCATTTATACCATGTGGGCTTTTCACGGAAATTTATGGGCTAAAGGGGATACTTTTTTGGGTTACCTCCTATCTCAAAGCCCACCCGCTAGGAAACCGTTGCCCCGAGTGAGGAAGCCCAACTTACACTCGGACCATGGACAGGATTCGAACCCGTGCACTTGGAGATCTTGCGGACCCCAAAGCACGCATGGTTCCACTGTACCACGGCGGCCCCTGAGATACGTAGGCTGCTCAATGATTCTCCAACATGTTACAGGTGTTGGGGGATAGGGCACATCTCCCGTTACTGCTCGGCGGAGGAGAAGTGTGCTTGGTGCTCTGGGCCACATGACTCGTTCATGCCATGCGAGTGATGCCGCTGCCACCCTTCCATCTGATGACGTCACCTCTAACTGGCACTGCCCATGCTGCCTCGAGCAGGGAGTCAGTGTTTGGCACGGCTGTTCGAGACGACTAACTTCTGCCTTTCACCCGCTAGTGACGCCTCCATCCCTACCACTGAAGTCTTGTGCCTCCATTTCTTCTCCTTCTTCTTCCCCACAGGTATTGGCTCTACGGGAGGCTGTTGATGACCTGAAGACCCACTGTGCCTCCCTCGAGTCACGTCTGGACGCCATTGAGACTACACTGCACAATCTTGTTGTTGGTCATGCCTCTACAGAGGTGACACTGGATTCCGTAGTAGTCTCACCAAACTATACTCTCTACGCTCTCATCCTTCACTCAACGGTTTGATGACTTCGCTGCTCGCTTGGGTGAGTTGAATGGGCCTCCTCCTCCTCGTGTTGCTGCTCGGATTAAATCCTCCTTCTCAAGTTGCCGTTCTCCAAAGCAAAACATTCGATAGTCGGTCTCCTTTGCACATTCTCTCTTGGAATGCATGTGGTGTGACCTCCTTCGACAAGCTGGCATCCCTTCAGGCTTATGTGTTACGTTACCATCCACAAGTTGTCTTTGTACAAGAAGCTTTCATTGGCCATCATGGCCATCCAGACGTTCCCTCTCTACCAGGATATGTGTCTTACGTACACAGGGTACGGAATGGTCTACTTCCTTACATGCATTCATCTCTTCCACACAAGCTCCTTCGCTGCTCCACTAATGACACCACTACTTTCCAGCTCTTTAAAGTGACTAGAGGGACTGGTTCACTTCATCTCTGTAATGTATATTGCCTCCCACTTGGACTTTCTCCAGCAGCTCTCCCTCCTCCTGCAGTCCAGGAGATGGTCTACATGGGGGACTTTAATGCACATCATCCAGAGATGAGTGATGTTTCTCCGATCCCAAACCGGAATGGGCGCCTCCTCCTTCAGTTTATCAAGACTAATCACCTCACTCGCTGGGTCACTGGTGGTGCTACACATTCTCGTGGAGGGACACTAGACCATATTATCACATCAGGTTTGGTAGCAGCACACGTTACCTGTTCCTCCGTCCCTGCCATGTTTTCTGATCATGTAGCACTCAGCTTCAGGTATTCACTTCCAGTGCAATCTCCTCCAGCCCATCATCGGCTGCGCATCTCAATTCCCCTAAGTATTGCTCCACTTACGTCGCCTACATGTACGCCTGTCTCACGAAATTCAATCTTCAGTCACCAGCTTCCCTTTACTCCTCTTTGGTTACATTAACGCACGACTTCTTTACCTGCTATGTTTCCAGGCCTCATATTAAGCGTTTCTGTGGCTCTACCACCTGGACCATCGATGACCGCATTTTCCTGGCTGAGAGGACAGCAGTGGAGGAAGGGCGCCGTTTTCAACTGGATCCGACTCCTGATAACCTATGCAGATATCAGTCTTCCAGGGATACACTGGTGGCTCTTCAAGGGAGCGTGAGGACAGAGTCGTGGCACAAATTCACTGATCACATTAATCAAGGAACCAGTGTGGGTACTATGTGGTGGCTTATTAATAGAGTGGTCCAGAGGAAGCCTGCCAGCGCTCTGCATCACAGTCCGGGTGAGTTTGCTCAGGAGCTTTTTGATGCCTGGGCTATACAATCCACTGTGGATAGTCTACCTGTTCACATCCAGGAAGCTCTCTCCGCTCAAGCTGGTCGTCGTACTCTCCGTTTGATGGCAGCACTGTTAGAAGTGGATAACGAGGATGGCGTTCTGATAACTCCAGAGGAGCTGCGTCGTGCTTTGGCTAGGGGTAAGGCGACTTCACCAGGAGATGATGGGATCACATATTCTGTTCTCCGCTTACTTCTTAAGGTTCCTGGTAACCCTCTCCTTCAGCTATATAATTTGTGTCTTTCCGAAGGATATGTACCCCCAGCCTGGACTTCTAGTACTATTTTTCCTATTCCTAAGCCTGGCACAGATAAGTTTCGACCAGTTTCTCTCACGTCTTGTGTCTGCAAGGTTATGGAATGCATCCTTCTCATCCGGCTGGAAGCAGAGCTCTCCCCTTGTCTGTTAGGCTTTATGACACGTCAGGGATACGCACCACTGCCTTGTTGAGCTTTATTCCCGCCTTTCTTCCAGCAGTGTGGTTGCCTTCATCGATCTGAAGGGAGCGTTCGACGTTGCCAACAGGGAGATTATTTTGGATCAACTAGTGGAATTTGGAATTAAGGGGCGTCTTTTGAAATGGATCCGTGGATACCTTAGTAATAAATTTTCCCAAGTTTTCTATCATGGTGCTTACAGCTCCTTTAAAAGCTTTTCTCTATGTACTCCACAAGGTGGGGTGCTCAGCCCATTCTTTTTCAATGTCTGCATGCATCGTTTGATCTCTCTGCTGCCTGAAATGCCTGGTGTAACTATCACCTGTTATGCAGATGACATATGTAATCACTTTACCACTCCGGGTGCCCTCCATACCTACCTTCACTCATTCCATCTTTCTGCTACAGCTTGTGTATTTACCATCTCTCCTATGAAGAGTCGGATCTTCACTACCATCAATCCTGCTCTCTTGCCACAACTCTCTATAGGGAACTGTGTCATACCACCTTGCTGGCAATATCTTTACCTCGGCGCTCCAGCTCACATCCCGCGCACTACTACTCCTGGCTAACGATCTCTTCCTTTTGGTGCAAGATCTCGTCCTACGACTGCAGAAACGCCTTGCTCCACTTCAATGCTGCCAAATAATGTCACTGGTATCTCTATTCCGGTCGCACGCACTATTTATGTTTCTTTCATTCCGTCAGTCATCCATTACCTCTCCCCGGCTCTTATTCAGATCCCAAAATCTTCCTTACAGCCTCTTGAGCTCTTTCAGAATAAGATCATGAGAGTCATCCTTGGATGCCCTTTATCGATCCAGGTTGCCAATATGCAGGCTGAGCATAATCTTCCTCCTATTGTTGACAGAATCACTAGCATTGTGACAAGACTCACTGCCAAGTGCCTGCATTCTCCCAAGCTCGCCCCGCACTACTCACAGGTTATCCGTCGTGCCATCACTCGAGCCCCTCGCTTCCCTGCACTCCAGGCTGGTGGAAAACTTCTCGTCAAGACAGTCAGTATCGTCCTTTGTGGCTTGGATGCCGTCATTCCTGTAGAAGAGGACGTTCCCCATTCCCCGCCATGGTTGATGCCTGTTCCTGAGGTCCACTTCACGCCCACGTCTACTGCAGCCCATCCAGCTCTACAGCGGCAGCTAACACTGGAAACAATATCCACTGTGTCGTCTTCTTTTCCTGTGCCATGTCTCCTGTACAGTGATGGATCCTTACAATCTGATGGGCGGGCAGGATGTGCCGTCTTCTCAGAAGATATGGATGCTCCTCCAGAGGGCTGGGTGGGGAGGAGGCTACTGGCATACTCTAGTTCCACCTTTTGTGAGCTGAGTCGCCTCTTCGATGCAGTCAGTCTTATGTGTCAGCATGGCCTTAGTGGGGTGGTTGTATGTGACTCGCAGTCTGCTCTCCAGGCCCTTTCTAGCACTCGCTCTACGCTCTCTATTGTCGTTACCCGTATACTAAGTTACTTAGCTCTTGGTCATGACCACTCTCTGAATATCAAGTTTGTATGGATTCCTTCTCATATTGGTCTCTCTCACAGTGATAGAGTTGATGCCCTCGCCAAAGAAGCGTGCAGTCTGCCTCCTCCAGCAGAAGTTGTGGCTCCCTCGTTCTCTTGTATCCTGTCCCGGATCTGCGCTGATGCCGCCCACTCTATCGACCACTTAAAAGACCAGCAGAGAATTGAGAGTGTCACCATCAGGCATTATGACACTTTTCGTTTTCAACGCTACAAGTATCGTCGCCGTGGCGTCATGGTTCGGAGGCACAATGTGGTGTTCGCCAGGCTCCGTCTCGGCTACAGGCCTGTGTGGCAGGTTGCTGGCCAAGTGGATGTCCCGCTCTTCTCGTGTCATCTGTGTGGTATACCCGAAGGAAATTCTCTGGACCACTACTGCCTCCACTGCCCGGAAGTTGATGGATTGCTGCCTCGTGACCTCTCCCTTCTCTACATTTGTTGGCACCTCTTAAATGAAGATCACCTGGATGTCCTCCTTGCCCGCTGCCCACGCTTTGGTGGCTGTTAATTGGTAATATTAATTATTTCAATGTTTTACCTTATTGCTCACTTTATAATATTACCTTGCTTCAGATATAATGTATTAGTTTGACGCATTTGTGCGTAATAAATTAATTCAAACAAGCTCTCTCTCTCTCTCTCTCTCTCTCTCTCTCTCTCTCTCTCTCTCTCTCTCTCTCTCTCTCTCTCTCTCTCTCTCTCTCTCTCTCTCTCTCTCTCTCTCTCTCTCAATCCTTCCTTATGCCTATATTCAATTTCCATCCTTAAATTCGCACTGTGTGTGTGTGTGTGTGTGTGTGTGTGTGTGTGTGTGTGTGTGTGTGTGTGTGTGTGTGTGTGTGTGTGTGTGTGTGTGTACCACCGTGACACGTGACCTTGTCTCTCACTGTGTCTCGTAGGCAGGCCGCGCCTTGGACAGTAGTGAGTGTTGCCGCGTGAATGGAGTCAAAAATATTTTATCTTGTACACAAATAACCTCATTTTTTTAGATGTTCATTCGTATTGTATTTGGAGCACAGTTGTTGCACCATTTGTCTTACTAAGGACTATGGCGAACGTTGAATAAAGATTATAACGTTTTCACAGCAACACTGTTACACAGTATTTGTTATTGTGATGTGCATATCGTAAACGTGGAATGTTAATTTTTCTTATAATTAATTTCTTTTAATATTTGATGATACTGGATTTTCGTTAAAGCATTTTACATGCCTATTATTTATGTATACTGAGCTCTAATTTGCTAGTTCATGTAGACTTGGCAGAGCTGGAAGGCCTGCTATTCCCTAAGGAACCCAGCCAGAAAGCCGCGTTTAGATTTGGAAGACTATAGTACTTATTTTCAAAACTGAAAACCGAATCTTATGTGACAATTATCGAGGGATTTCTATAATGGACACGTTAGCAAAAATTTACGATACACTAATATATAACAGACTACTTTTGATGGTGTAACATCAATAAGTGCCAGGCTGGAGCGCCGAAGAAAAGGAGCTGCATAGAACAAATATTGTCGTTACCATTGCTATGTGACTTTGCAGTATTCAGAAATGTTACATTGTATGTATTACTATTCATGGATTTTAGCAAGGCTTACGATAGGGTCCCAAGAAATAAGATGATAGAGGTATTAAGGAATATAAAATGTGGAAAACGAATGTTATTAGCTATTCAAACAATATATAGGTGTACAAAACAACTTTTGTAAACTGCTGCCATCACCACTACAGTTGGAGTCCGTCAAGGAGCTCCAACTAGCTGTTTGCTGTTTATTATATATATAGACCACTTTGTAAACATGAAGATGGCAGTTACAGCAGACGGTTTTTTTTAGGACTTCATGTCTTGCTATTAATGGATGATGCTGTTATCTTGGCTGCCAGTAAAGATACATATTTAAAGAAACTTCGTGTTTTATGTCAATACTGTGAAGAATATGGTATGGTCATAAATGATAAGAAGAATTAAGTTTTTTTTTGTCATTAATGGAGGGAAACAGGATAAAGAAGACTTAGTGATAGGTAACACTAGGGTAGAATACACTGAACAATACGTTTATTTAGGAGCGTGGTTTACAGACTTGGGAAAGATGAAGGATGTGATGGCTAAGCATGAAGTACAGAGTGAAGCTATCGTTAACTAGTTATCTATATTTTGTGCAGCCAATTCACGAATGCCATACATTTGTAAGAAAAAAAGTATTTCATGCCGCTGTCATGTCGTCACTTTCATATAGCTCAGAATCATGGCTTACAAATAATGTAAAAGGTATAGAGAAGCAATATAATAAATTCATTAAGTGTTTGCTAGAGGTACGGAAGAATACCAATGTAAATCTATGTATGGTAGAAGCAAACATACCACCTCTTGATTACATTTTAGATCAGAAGAAAAGAACATTGTTAATATCAAATCGTGAAAGAACTGTTAATGAAGAACTATTTATCTTCATTTCTGACCGATGTAAGAACCATAATACGCCTAGATATAGAAATTTAGCAAAAGTTTTATGTGATGACTAGCCTTCAGATTAGGGACTATGTACAGAATAAAGCACCAACAGCAACCAAGTTAAATACCACCAGTGTTACAGAGCTGAACCCATTCTTGAATATTCATGATATTTATCTCACAACTAAATATATCCCAGATTATTATCGAGTCTCTCTCACACGAATTAGATTTACGTCTCACAACTTTAGAGTGGAGAAAGGTAGGTGGAACCGTACGCCAGCTCCCCTCAGGACTTGCTCCTGTGATAATGTTTCCATACAAACGGAGAACCATATTTTGATATGTTCGATATCAGAAGATTGCCGATATAGGTAGCCTATGTTAAACTTTATTGGCATAGGTGCACTCTTGAGGGAAAATGTATTCTTGGCTGAACAGTGCAAATATGTATGTACATGAAGTACTAAGGAGGTACAGTATAATCATGTAATTGTTGATAGACCCGCTTGAATGTATATTAATTGGACAAAATTTTTAGTGTATTAAAGTATGACCTGCACTATTATGCATGTGCCTTATACAGTTGTGTATAATGTAAATGTTTAAATGTTATTTTGTCAATAAACTATTTCATTAATTCAAGGATCTTTTGCATTTCAGATGTCCTGTTCTCCCTCGTAAAATGTAAGTACTTTTTCTTCAAAACTTACAAAGCTCAATCAAATAGCATTCTTTTGGCCTACAGTTTTCATAACCTACACATGCATTACATTGACTTCACATTGTTATTGCGTCTTGAAAGATTAGAAAACTTTTGTATTACAGATTTTCAATTTAGAAAATAATAAATTACCGCTTAATTAGTACTTGTATTCTGCTCGTGTACTCTGTTTTAAACCTACACGTGTACGTTAATTCAGTCCTTTGTTGTATTTCACTAACAAAGGTGCCTTTTACACTGCTGCTTTTCTATATCCGAAATATAAGAACTACTCTTTTCGGAAACACACACAATTCAGTATCAATATTCCATTCATCTTACCACAGGAGCCTTTCACAAGCGTACCATTTTTCTTCCATAACTCCCATAAATTAATTCTATTGTCATGTATAATTTTATTAGATGCTTCACTCCCAAAAAAACTATAACTCCTTCAAACAAAACACACCTCCGTTCAGTCTGCTGTTTCATTTCAGTAAAGTCAAGAAGAGGAAGAAAACGACACTCCCCGAGGAAAAAAAAAGATAGCTTTTTTTTTTTTTTTTTTTTTTAAATTCGTCTTGATTTACTGTATTGCTGTCGACATTCCGTGTTTCGTCGGCCGCCTTTTCAAGAGAGAATATTTCCGTTTCATTACACTGGCGAAAAATGGTCGGTGCACCCTCATTGGAAGTTAATCATACGAAAACAGACGCTCCATCGCTCACCCAGACAAGTCAGGCAGGACAAAGAGGAGGAAAGTAGGACGAGGGACAAGAAGGGAAAGCGTTAGAGAGCAGAGGAAAAGAGGAGAAAGGAGGAGGCGGAGAAAGAAAGTAAAGAAAGATGAGAGATGAGAAGAAACAGCATTAAAAAATGAGGAATGAGGTGAAGGATTAAAGAGACGGACATAGGATAATGGAAAGGAAAGGAAAGACGAGGAGCAGGATGGTAAATAGTAAACGGAGGATATAGCTAGTATTATGATAAGAAGGGAAAGAATAAGGTAAAAGGAAAGGAGGGAATAAAAAAGACGGGTTTAGAATGTGTGATAGAAAAATTGAGAAAGAAAGTAATTTCTGTTCGTGGTATTGCTTTGAAAAATTTTAATATGATTTTCAAAATTCATTTCATCGGATATCTTTACAACATAGAGACTTGATTTAGATGCTCTCTGTTCCCTCGCTGATGAAGAAAGAGAACGTAATCTAGTCGCGTTAATCTCTTTCCTCCTGTACTTTCCTCTTCCTCCTCCTTCTCCATAGGTACACTCGCGCCTCCCTAAAATCTTCCTTATCCTCCTGATGTTATGGCATATTTTGTGTGTGTTTGAGTGCATTTAGTGTGTATTAAGTGTGGTTGCAGTCTTAATTAAGGCCCGTCCATACTCAGACTTTTTTGCCGGAGAATAGCGGTAGTGCTTCACTAGAACTTTAATATTTAACAAACAGGGTAATCTTTAAAGTAAACAGGCTAATGTTAAAGGTGAATTTAGGTTAAATTTCGCAACTCGACCTTGCAGCACTGCTCTCTCAGCCTCCCGGCTCTCACTTAGTCTCAAATAAACAGCCGGGGGGGATGTTCGTCACCTGCGTTACTTCCTCTCTCACTCTGTCTGCAAAGGCATTCCTTGCACCAATGACCTTTTCCATTTTTTCCTCAATTTTGTGGAAGCAGATGCCACGATGGTCCATATGAGGACCTCTTGAATTATGTTGACAGTGGGAGCATCCATAAATGCAACGTACATATACTTCCCCTCCGGTTGCTCACAGGTGACAGAGAAACGCGGGGGATCTCCTGCCTGTACGCCTTGTTTGGAAGCTCACCACCTATTTCCGACGCAGCTCTCCGGTTATTCCCCTGAGAAAAAGTGTGGACGGGCCTTTAGCACGAAGCTCGATAATGAGCTCTGATCGCTGCCACTGTGAGGGAGCGTTGCTAACCGCGCACTGCATGCATGCTGTTCCAGTGTTTTTTTTTTTTTTTTTTTTTTTTACGGTAAGGCCTATAACGCCTGTAGGCACACTTGAAGAATGTATGGGAAGCGCTGTTCAACTTCCGCCCATTAGTGGCGCAGGCAATTTTATTTATAGTGGTACACATATTAGGGCCCATATCACCACCCAAGCTCATCTTGGGTGTAACCACCTAGAACCTGGGTATCATTGGTGATATGTAGGTAACTTTAAACCACTCGACAAATGGCAAAGTGTTTTAAGGCTGTACTTGGTGGGATTCGAACCTACGCGTGGACGTCTGCCCGATCCCACGCTCACCACCTTATCCACTATGCCACCGCCTCCCTGTGTGTGTGTGTGTGTGTGTGTGTGTGTGTGTGTGTGTGATGAAAGCTAATGTAACAAATTATTATTATTATTATTATTATTATTATTATTATTGTTGTTGTTGTTATTATCATTATTATTAATATATTAATAATATCATTATTGTTATTATCATTATATTATTATTATTATTATTATTATTATTATTGTTATTGTTGTTGTTATTATTATTATTATTATTATTATTATTATTATTATTATTATTATTATTATTATCATTAGTAGTAGTAGTAGTAGTAGTATCATTATCATGACTTTTTTGTGTGCTTTTGCAGCTTGGGAATTTAAAATTGTATTCCTTGTTTGCAGAGAAGAAGAAGAAGAATGACGAAAGAAAAGAGAAATTAGAAATAAGAAGAACAAAGAAGAAATTATAATACTTCAAGAAGCAATGAAGAAGAATGAAAGAAATAACAACTCAAGAGAAGAAAGTAGGAAAGGAAGATAAAAAAACCCAATGAATTAGGTGTGTGTGTGTGTGTGTGTGTGTGTGTGTGTGTGTGTGTGTGTGTGTGTGTGTGTGTGTGTGTGTGTGCTGATATTTTGTGGTGTGCAGTGTTTTATTGTTACTTAGGTTAGGCTAGGGTTGGTTAAGCTTTCTTTTTATTTATTTGTTTATTTTTACGTTAATGCCTTCCTTACCGTCTATATATAAATGTAGTGTCATTTATTACTCACCACTTTTATCACACTTTTCCGGTGTCTCACTATTTTGATTTTCCGTGTTTATTTTGCTGGGAGAGAAGCGTCTGGGAAGAAGAGCAAGGTTGATTTCCCAGCATGTAAGCCTAATCTTTGTTTTCTCTTCCCTCAGGCTTT